>NC_084506.1:19553466-19715966 GCF_024500385.1 Phyllopteryx taeniolatus
CATACAAGCAATACACACACCTACATACAATATATGAGCACTTACACAGGTGTGTCCAGGCATGTCCACCACGACCACTTAGGGAGATAATCTGGGGTCTATATGACAATGCCAGATGCAATACTGTCAAGTACAAGTGAATGAAGTCATGTTTTTTTTCTTTGCGTTGCAGTGGTACCATGACTTGCCAGTATGTTTTTAATTCATTCCATGACCAGGCTCATAACTCAAATGACTCTTATTTCAAACCACCTTTCTTATTGAAATGAATGGAAATGCCGTTAATCCGTTCCAGACCCCCCCAAAAAACACAGTTGTACCTTCCTTTTCAGAAAGAAAAGCACTCTATAGTATACTTTATTTGAAATTGTGTTACAGTAGTAACACAATTAAGTAGAAGGTAAAACCAACTATTTTTTTTCAACATTTTTCGCTTTACTTCAGTGGACATTGTGCTGCATGTTATATACATAGATACATATCGTACATGTAGATTTGATCTTGAAACGCAAAGACGCAACTCAGCTGCAGTTATACGTATTAGAAAGAATATATGCATGTGAATATTGTTACAGTACATGCACTATGAGTTTTCACCATCTATGTTCAAATATCTGTTGTTTAGAGGTTTGTAACTAAGGCATTACCAATGCTAGTTTCGTAAGCTCATCAGTGGTGTTTCACAGTATGTGTTAGCATTAAGCTTGTGGACATTCATAAAGTTATGTGGTTTTGGTGTAATTGTAATTATCTTTGTTTTATGTAAATTGGGGTACTTGTAAGTCAGTCAGTAAGTGCCACTGTATTTCTTTGAGATAAGTTGTTGCACTACAGTAAGGTTAATATAATCAAGCGGCAGAAATTGTTGGTGCAACCACTGTGCTATTTTCATTCTCAATGATGTATGCATTAAACAGCAAATGTCTGACAAAAATCCACAGCAGGTCGCCCTAGCGGAATTCTTTCACATACAAGTACTCATAAATTAGACTGCTAAAAATATAAACTACTTAGGCTAAACACTCCCTCCCCTTCAGTATATTGCACTATAAATATGTGGCGTATCTGATTTATTAATAAATTCCATTACAGGAGGGATAGTTTCTTTGTTTATATGATGAATCTCAAATTTAAATAAATGTTCTCATAATCCAAATAAACTTGAAATAAAGATTGTTATCTTGATCTTTCTCATTTCTCTCATCACTCATTCCTGCTGCCACTTTCTTTCTGTACGTATACCCCAGCCCCAAACACCCCCTCACACACACCCTCCCCTCTCCCCTTCTCCCCTCTTCATGCGCCTTGGATGGGATTCAATTCCGTGCTGCCCACAGGAGAGCGAGATGTGTTTCTTCTTGTCGAGCCTCGGGCCATACAGCTGCTCTTGATATTAACCCTGAGACACTTTGTGCCGTGCGTCACATCAGAAAAGTAATATCTAAAATGGAGATTTCTTGACTGTGAGACACGAGATGCACAGGTCAGGAGATGTTCTACCGGTTTCGGCCATGTTTTGTTTCTTCTAGTTTCAAGTGACTACTTGTATTTCTTTAGTCTAGCGTGTTTCTTATGAATGTTAGAAGGATTCCCTTAAAAAAATGTATTCGACCCATTTCCTTCAAATCTTCTTCAGGTCGATCACATAAATCTTTGGTGTTAATCCAGAATTTGGTGATATTTAAATTTTTAGGTGTGTACGTGTTTAATTTGTTCCTTTGAGCCATGCGATAATTCTCTGTAGGTTGACTTAAAGCCAAAAACGCACTTGAGGATTTGAACCTGATTTTCCACTCGTGAGAGGCTTTCTGGAACACGACCCAGCTCCTCGGCCATATGTGAGCATTGTTGAAATACACCAGCCCTGTTGCTGTCATATCTCTGCACTCTGCATTGTTATATTCCACAGCCTCACCCTCCACAGTCTCGCCCTCAGTCTCCCCTTGGATAAAACAAACACTTGTCTATAGTCTATTCTTCTACCATGGTATTAAGAGCCAGCACATGGGTGACTAACAATGTTTATGAAGCAATGGTTTGAGTCACACTGAATTTAAGTTAAAAAGAATAGAGAGAGTTACAGGAGAGTCCTGTTCTCCTTCATTGTTGTCTGTAAGCGTGTCTTGTTCTGACGGATGTGTTCAATGTTTTGTGGTTTTGTCAGCTTCCAATGGTACTATTTTGAAGTGCAAACCCACCTGCCCCAAATCAGAGGCAAGTCGAGCAAAGTAGAGTTGAGTTAGGCTGCTACTGTAGCCTGCCTCCTTTTATAATAATTGATAATCAGTAAATACATCTTATCTATATAGGGCGTGACACATCATCATCAGACTGATACTAATTAAATAGACACAATGTTACAGCATGCAACGTTGACAAGTAATTTATCAAATAGTGGGGAACAAAAAACAGCAAGTCACTGGCAAGCACACTGGAAAACGTTCATACGCCCTCCCCCCTCAGAGTTGTACTTCAAATTGAATCCTCATGTCAGCAATTGCTACATTTGTTTTTATAACCCAAATTCAGCAAATTATTTTAATGAGAGGGGGACATAGGCCTCGCTGCACCAGCAATTTTAAAGCTACTGTTTTATTGGGCACTTAATTCAAAACAAATGTTTGTACTCGACAGCTATTTAAGATGCAACGTCATGCTGTTGTCTTGGAAGTTTACCTGAATACATTTGCGCTCTCATTTTTATGTACAATTCATGCAAAATGGAGCAGAAACATAGTTAGCATAATTGCCCTGTGTTTCAGGGCGTGGTAATCCACAATGGTTGAATCGAGTTTGTTTTTTCTTCCATCCATCCATTTTCTTTACCGCTTATCCTCACTAGGGTCGCGGGCAAGCTGGAGCCCATCCCAGCTATCTTCGGGCGAGAGGCAGGGTACACCCTGAACTGGTTGCCAGCCAATCGCAGGGCACATAGAAACAAACAACCATTCGCACTTGTTTTACGAAAACATTAAAAATTGCCTTGCTAATTGTGCTATTAGGCTACCGATGTGTATTCTTATTCCGTGGAGTACATTTATCACACGCTCAAAAGTCATGCTTTATACCATCATGACCCTGCATATCGACATGCTTCGTATGACTCAATGTTAAGTAGTTATTGTTGCCGCATCTATCAGGATGTTGTTTATTGCTGCTCTCAACGCATCAGGGTTTTCAGGAGTTTCTTCTTCTTTGACTAAAGTGGCTCGGACTGATTGATATTACGAGCTCTTCTTCTTTGCTGTCATGTGATGGAAAAACTGGGGAAGGACTTAGAGCGCGGTTGTTATAGACTTCATGGCAAATATCTCTCATGAAAGCCAAAACAACCTCAAAGGAACCAAATTGCTGTTTTTGGGGAGGGGAGGTCTGGAGGAACATGAAGGGCACATTTAACCCTCCAGGCAAGTCAATGTGGGGAGTGCTCCACTTTGGCTCCAGCGGTCTCACAGTTAGTCTGCAGACATATGTGGCTCTCTGCATGCGATTAGAGCCACTATAATTTTAGTTTAGTCATCGTTTGGTGGCGAACATGCAGGCTGATGCCACACTGGCTGGAGGAAGCATGATGGCGTCCCGCCTGGCTGACTTCCCCACCCCCTTTTCTTCCTCTTCTTTGGGTTTATTTCTGATGCCATTTGGCCCAGTAAACTTGAATGCAGATCAAAACCACACAAGAGTACACTCAGAAGTAACAGACGTTTCTTTAGAGTCAATTTGCGATGTTCCAAATGATGGATTTCCCCGTCTATGACTTTGAACTGAGGCTTCACAGCAAAGGGAAGTATCGTGAACAGCTTCTCTTTCATGCTGCTTCCTTTGAAAACAAGGGAAGGACCTTCAGTAGGCATCAGAGGGTTTTTTGGACTTCATAAAATGGCCCCACCCTCCACGACTCCCACCACCCTGTCCTTCCGATGAGTGTTGGAAGTGTAGGTGCCATTTAGCTCTAGTTAGTTATGTAATGACAAGGTTTTCTGGACAGTGAGCCAGACGTTGGCTGCTGACTTTGAGGCAGGACTCTGAAGGGTACTCCGCCTTTCAATTAGCTGCTTTTGGGGATTAGAAGTGAGAATCCAAAGTAATTAATCAGGGGTTTGACTATAGAACCTGAATTTTAATTCTTCATTTATCAAGACAATTTGTGGTAATTGTGTGCTTTCAATTTTGTAGGAACGGTTTGATGAAGGCCCTTTTCCATTTTCATTGCAACAAAGGTCAATAAAGTCTTGCATGGGTGACTTGGGTATCAAACTGTTGTCAAACAACTCACTAGAATGGCGATGGCGAGCCAACATACCCTCTTTCAGGTCCATCAGTGTCTAACAAATGGACAGTTCCCAAGGCCACACAATGACAGTTACCAATACTTCTGTCCGTGTCTTTTTTTTGGAATAGCATGATCTAATTTTAAAATTGTATTGACCGGACAAAGGTGTTGTTATATCAATTTGGAGCTAATCAGATCAGAAGTAAAGGAGTAAAGTACTAGTAGAGCCATCCCAATTCAGGGTCTACACCCTTGGCGGACCCAGTCTTGACTTTGCGAGAGTTCCTGATTCCATATTTACCCTTAATCCTGACATCATAATGCTACCGTACATGTTGGGAATTGGTTCCACAAAGTTTAGAATTATTCAGCCAATGCGGATTTGAGAATAACCCAAGAAATGTCTCCGCCTTTCATATTTCTTTCACGACTTAGCATCGACATGCAAAGAATCTTGGGATATGGGAGGCCATAAAGGATCATAGTAAAACAATAAAAACTTTTAAAGGACGAATTTCTTTAATTTTGCACAGCACTCTCTCTCTCTCTCTCTCCTCATTCAGTTTTCAGGCACCTTTAAACCATGCTCCCTAATATCCCCAAGGGATGCTGATTAGTTCACATGTGCTGTATTATTTTGACTTGGTACAGTTTTATTACATCGAAGCTTGCCATGATTTTTGACCATATAACCTTCTGTTGCTGTATTACTGAATTCTATTTAACCTGAAAAAAGCATGCAAAACCATAAGACTCACACGCTGTGACTTGTTCACTACACTAACTTGGCCCTTGCTAAAAACTGAGAGGTTAAGACTTGCGACTTCCTCCCACATGTGCAGGTTAAAGAACTGTGCTTGTTTTTTTTGTTTTTTTTCCCTCTCCAGAATAGTGGGGGCGCAATTGGGTCTTTTGGCGCCAACGCTTGCCAAAATAAGAATTCTTTCCTCCCCCGCACACGTATCTGTCCTTGGCTCTCTTTCAGCATTTGAGATAACGCTCCCATACAGTCAACCCATCCTCCTTTTTCCATGCAAGCACACACACACACACACACACACACACACACACACGCACACACATAGATGTTATCTAAGCGTTTTCAGCCAAAGTGGTACACTAGTGACAGCCAAGACTGCTTGTATTTACTTTGTGTCCTAAACCTGCAGTCGAAGTGCAATTACGACACGCCAGCCCTGTTAGTGTGTGTTTTCTTAGTGAACACTCCTGCTTAGGAAGGCATTGGATGAAAGGTTGGATTTACGAAATGTATTGTATGTACTGTTGCCTTCTCTTAAAACAGGTGTGTGTATGTACAGTACGTGTTTGTGTCTAATGGAAGCTGATAGGACGCGCTGTCCCGCTGACGTCTCCCTGCAATGATAGGATGGCAGCCAAGTGACCCAGAGTTTAAGATTACTGGAGAGTGTCCTGATAATTTTCAGTGTATATGTGCATCTGTGTGTGTCTGTGTGTGTGTCCTCACAAAATGAGGTCAGAACGGGGAGAGGGAAAACAACGATCAACATTCAAATATAAGGCAAATGCGAAAAGGCTTTTATGTCCACACAAAAAATTTTCGGATATTTGTGTATTATTTCTACTATTTTGCAGGGTGGCAGTTATAAATAATAATGTGGTACTAAGCACGCCCAATAAGCACGCAAGGGAACTCGCGCTAGAAAATATACGCCCCAGACCCGTGATGTCACGGGCTATGTTTTTGTCCCGCCCCAAAAATCAGGAAAATTCAAAGGGTGAAAAAGATGGTCAGAGCGCAGGTGGAGACGGGCTTGAGTAGTGACACATGGAATGTGGGATGAATTTTTAGGGACTGCGGAAGTTTCAGCTGAACCAACGTGGGATTGATAATTTTAGTACTAGGGAAAGGACCGATGAAGCGCGGAGTGAGTTTGCGTGATTCCGTCTGGAGCGGGAGGTCATGGGAAGAAAGCCAAACTCACTGACCCACCTTGTACTCGGGGGTAGGAGAGCAATGAAGGTCCGTGAGCAGTTTGTTTCTTTCAGCGGACTGGGTCAAGGCCGCCCAGACGTCTTTTCACATGGCCTGGACCCTTTTGAAGTGATCCTTAACTGCGGTAACCACCACTGCCTGCTCCTGTTACTTAAATAAAGGAGGTTGGAAACCATAGCAGGCCATGAACGGGGACATACCGGTAGCGGGGGAGGTGTGGGCGTACTCAATCCATGGGAGGAATGAGCTCCGGAGGAGGGGTTGTGTGCGGCAACACAATGGAGGGACGATTCCAGGGACTGATTTGCGCGCTCCGTCTGGCCGTTGGTCTGCGGATGGTATCCTGAGGACAAGCTGGCTGCTGCGCCCACCGCTTTACCAAATTCCTTCCAGACCAGGGATGAGAACTGAGGACCTCGGTCAGAGACTCGGTCGATGGGGATACCGTGGAGTCTAAAGACATGCTGGACAAGGAGGTTAGCAGTTTCGAAGGCATATGTTAGTTTGGGGAGGGGTACATAATGGACATATTTGGAAAAGCGATAGACAATAGTGAAAATGATCGATAGTTACCTTCAGAGAAGGGTAGGCCGGTAACGAAGTCCAGAGCGATATGGGACCAAGGGCAGCTTGGGATAGGCAAGGGACGCAGCAGACCAGCTGGGGACAGGTGTGAAGACTTCCCTCAGTCACAGACTGAGCGGGTTTGGACGAACCCCCGGGTGTCTTTACCAAGGCTGGGCCACCAAAAGTGCTGCCGGATGAATTGAATGGTGCGGGTGATGCCGGGATGACAAGTAAGTTTGGAGTTGTGGGCCCACTGAAGGACGTCAGAGCATGCGGAATTGGGTACGAACAGGCGGTTCGGCGGCCCAGTCTTGGGATCCGGTTGAGTCTTTTGAGCCTCCTTAACCACCTGTTCGATCTTCCAAGTGGCTGCTCCTACAAAGCACGAGGAAGGAAGGATGGATTCCGGTTCTTCAGGACTGGAGGTGGGTGAGTAAATTCGAGACAGGGCATCGGGTTTGCCGTTTCGGGAACCAGGACGGAAGGAGAGACTGAAATTAAACCTGCTCAAGAAGAGGGCCCAGCGAGCTTGTCGGGGGTGAAGGCGTTTGGCGGAACGGAGGTAAGCGAGATTCTTGTGGTCAGTCCAAATGATAAATGGCAGTTCAGTCCCCTCTAGCCAGTGCCTCCACTCTTCCAAGGCCCATATAATGGCCAGCAGCTCTCGGTTGCAGACGTCGTAGTTCCTCTCAGCAGAGGACAGGCGACGGGGAAAAAAAGGTACAGGGGTGAAGTTTCTGCGTCGTGGGGTCCCGCTGTGAGAGGACGGCCCCTGCATCCGTGTCCGAGGTGTCAACCTCCACCACGAACTGGAGGGAGGGGTCGGGGTGGCGAAGAATGGGAACACTGGTGAACAGGGTTTTGAGTTGACTTAATGCTTGGGATGCTGCTGAGGGTCCACTGAAAGGTGGAGCTGGTCGAGGGGAATAGCGACGTTGCTGTAATTACGGGTGAATAGACGGTAGAAGTTGGCCAATTCAAGGAAACGTTGTAGTTCTTTGCGGTTGGTGGGAGTGGGCCAGTTAACGACTGCTTGGATCTTGGCAGGGTCGGGTTGTAGTTGTTCTTTGGAGATGATGTAGCCTAGGAAGTGTATGTACGAGAGGTGGAATTCGCATTTTTTTCGTTTGACGTACAGACTGTTCTCAAGGAGGTGCTGGAGGACTTGGCGTACATGACTGCGATGTTCTTCAGTAGAGTGGGAGAAAATGAGTGTCATCCAAATAAACAAACCGGTTCAACATATCATGGAGAACGTCATTAAAGAAGGTTTGGAAGACAGCAGGGGCGTTGGTTAATCCGAACGGCATGACTTGGTATTCAAAGTGTCCGAGAGGGGTATTGAAGCAGTTTTCCATTCATCACCTTCTCTGATACAGATGAGGCGGTAGGCGTTTCGTAGGTTCAATTTGGTGGATATCTGGGCATCACAGAGAGGTTCAAACGAGGGGTCGATGAGGGGAAGCGGAGATTTATTTTTCACGGTGATGTCATTGAGTATACGGTAGTCGACACATGGGCGGAGAGTGGTGTCTTTCTTTTCAACAAAAAAGAAGTCGGCCCGTACTGGAGACGAGGAAGGTCGAATGAGTCCAGAAGCCAGATAGTCGTGGATATAGTCCTCCATTGCCTTTTTCTCAGGTTGGGAAAGGTTGAAGAGACGGCTGGAGGGAAGAGGGGCCCCCGGCAGCAGATTAATTGCACAGTCATATGGGCGGTGGGGTGGTAGAGAAATGGCCAGGTCTTTACTAAACACCGGAGAGAGAAAATGATATTCCTCAGGGACTCGGGAGAGGTCAACGGGCGTGGAAGAGGGTGCCGGTTTACCAGAGGGTGGTACAGCTGAGAGCAGGCAGTGTGAGATGCAGTGGGTGCTCCATCCGGTGATTACCAAGTGCGTCCATTCTATGGTGGGGTTATGTTTTTTTAGCTAGGGAACTCTGAGGACTAATGGGGGTCCAGGGGAAGGGATAACAAAAAGAGAGATGTTCTCACGGTGATTTCCGGAAATGAGCAAGGTGAATGGCACTCTTTGCTGGGTGACGGGAGATGATTCGGCCATCCAGGGCTGTGACATTCTTGGGAGACGTGAGTGGTTGGAGTGGGAGCTGGAGCTGATGTACTATACCTTCGTGAATGAAACTATTGTCTGCACCGGAATCAATTAGAGCAATTATGGGTGTGTTGTGAGTGGAACCTAGAATGCAAGCAGGGATGGTCATATGGGAGGAAGAGCTAGAGGAAATGGTGGTTTGGCTCACCATGGCGCTCCAGACCATGGCGAGCCTGTTCTTTTGGTCACATGGGGCAAGTGGCAATGAAATGACCTGATTGACCGCAATAAATGCACAGCCGCTGGATGACACGATGCTGACGTTTCTGGGGATCTAGTCAGGTCTGACCAATTTGCATTGGTTCCTGAGGTGCAGTGTGGGGTGACGAAGAGGCAGTCGGAGGTGCAGGAGGCGGGTGAGATGCTGCCGGCGCGGCTCTCACGGTGGGAGTGAGCTTGTGCACTCTGACCTCCCTCTCTCATGCTCTCTCTCGTTGTCTGTTATCGAGACGGATGGTGAGCACTATGAGAGCCTCGAGAGAAGAGGGCTCGTCCCGGGCAGCGAGCTCGTCTTGAGTTGCTCCGAAAGTCAGTTTTGAAAAATCCACCCGCATTCTCCCGCAAGTATCCGGAACTCGATGGAATACGTTGCTACGGAACTAGCACCCTGAGTGAGCATGAGGAGACGGCGGGTGGCTTCCCTGAACGGAGTGATCGAAGACTTTTCTGAGTTTAGCGGAAAATTAATCGACCGATTCGAGTGCCGGGCAGGAGTTGTGCCATAGCGTGGTGGAACATTTGGCTGCTTTGCCGCGGAGAAGGTTAGTGACAAATTCAACCTTGGCTTGTTCGGTGGGATAACTGTACGGTTGAAGATTGAAAACGAGTGAGCAATTAATAAGGAAATGGCTACATGCACCTAGGTCCCAGGAGTAGGGCTCGGGCGGAGGGACATGAGGTTCTTTGTACACGAGGCGTGGTGGCTCGGAGGCTGCGGGCTCGGAATGTGTACTTACAGGAGGAAGTTCGGCTTGCATTTTCGAGGAAAAGGAGGAAAGGAGCAATACTTGTTGCATGAGGGAGTGTAGGGATTCCATGATTTCTTGGAGAGTCTTTTCTTGTCTTCCTATGTGGGCGCCTTGGAGGGTGGGTGGATGTTTCATCGCCTCCGGGGTTGCTGAGTCCATTCTGGACGGAGTATTCTGTCACGAGTTGATCCAGACGGGACCGAAGAGCAGGCGGAGGCTGAGAGGTTGTGATGAAAAGTTTTATTGAACAAAGGGGAATGGAGATGGTCCTTGAGATATGCTGGCGGGTTGTTGTGGCATATAACGTGTGGCAGGCGGTTGGCTTGACGTCATGGATGCGAGGAACACGCGGAGGAACACTGACGGCGAGAGACACAGAGGTCAGAGAGGACACGAGGAATTCAGTAAGCTTACGTAGAGAATGAGGAGCCGTGGTACCGCAGGAGAGCATTAATACTTCGGCGAGAGTTTCCGGGTTCTGGTAGGCTTTTATGCAGGTGATGATGAGGGCTGATTGATGACAGGTGCGCGGCCGAGATGGTGTTGATTACTGTGTAGAGAGAGAGGGAGGGAGAAAGAGAGTGCGAGAGGGGCGCAAAGCGCCACCATGCTCCAACAAAAAGGACTGCAGGGCACCGCTCATGACACACTCAAGGTCACCGTACAAACATACTGTAATTAAAAGAAATACCATAAAAATAACAAAACATAAGGCATCAATTAAAATGGGAAATCTTAAAGTGAATAGGCAGTCCGGAATAGATTTGTCTTGAGTTTGGATTTGGAGAGTTAATGAGTCTGTGTTTCAGAGGTCAGGTGGTAATGAATTCCAAAGATGGGGTCAATATATTATGCTGAATAGCTACTAGCGACAGGAGTATCACATTAATCGTATCACATTTACATTGCGCATGTTCCCGTGTGACTGAGTGTACCGTAGGGGTTGAACAACAAAATATTTTTTTCTTTAGTCAACTAAAGTGAGGAAAATCGACTCAGTCGATTAATCGATTTTGTCATCATCATGATGGAAGCAGATGGGGGACTCAAAAGTCCTCTATAAATTTGATAATTGGAAGACAAGATGCCAAAACCATGTGATTAGTCGACTTCGAGCTTTTAATGTCAATGCGGAGTAGTAAATTTGACTCATTTAGTCTATTAATCGGTTCAACTTTTTACCACTTGTTTTTTTTTTAATCAAAACAATCAATGTGATTGAAGTATAAATTATCTCCTTTAATGTAAGAAGCTTTGCAGAAATATGTAATTCAGGAATTGCTGCCATTTTTATGTGAAATACGTCAATTTTCAGGAGTCCAAAAGTATTTAGACGCTTAGTTGGCTTTGAGATTCCCATGTTGTCTTCGCGAAGATGATAAGAGGAAAGAAAAAGCGATTTAACACATCTGAATCAGTGCTGAGACACGCTTTCACACACCGAAGAAGTCATTGGTCGACATAATTCCTCCCACTTGCACACCTGCAGACTGCACCTCCATCCCCAGACACACATACACATGCACACACTCATAGCACTGTCGCAACCGCAAACCCCACCCAATCATCACCAGCAGGCTAGCCTCTGCCCTCAGAGCCTGTGGGGGGATGGAGGCTGACAGAAGCGCGCCTGCGTGCATGGATCCAGGGTGATTCGCTGCGGGAGAAAACACTGAGCTGATTGTGCTCGCCGTTTTGTTTTGGAGGAGTTTGTTTCATCTCAAATATATTGTCCAGCTGCACACGAAAGCATCGTAGGGTCACGGTCCACGTGTTCCAAGTAGATAAATGAAACACATTTGTCCTCAAGAACCTTTTAATTTAGGTTTAGGACCACACTGTGACATTTTTTGTTTGCATCGTTTTCGCTGTTTTAAATGTGAAGTTATTTACATCAAAGTGAGAAAACGCAAATGAGCATTTAATTTGGACAAAAAGGTAATTGCTTTGAGGTTTACAGAACTAAGTGACAATATTATCTTGCTGTTGTGTTGTTGTTAACCTTAGGGCACATTTCACAAAGACAATGCGTTATGTATCCAATATGCTTCTTTTAAGGGCCACATACAGAACACAGGAAGGCTCCAAGGGTCACGTTGACATTTTTCACCTTTAATTTTACATGCCAAAACTATTATTGACTGTTTATTTATGGATTGATTTATTTAAAAACAGAGGTGATACAGCAAAAAAAAATAAAAAATAAAGGATTTTTCAGGATTTTGGGTTCGGCAGTTCAACAACAGGCTTGTTCATCCAATCGCATTCAGACACTCTCATCTAATCAGATACCTTCATGGCCTTGCAGATACTCGGAACTTGTAAAGCTAACTCCGATTCACATAACACAACTACAGGGTCACTACTCACTACAGTATGTAATAATGGTACATAATATTTTTAAAAATGACAAAAAGAGGCAATGCTTTGCAATAATGCATTGTAGCAAACCTGCAGTTGTGTTATGTGGATTGTCAATACATGAATTGCTGCTTTTACCCTTAATTAACGTGATTGTTTAGAAAAAAACGAATAGAGATTTTTCCAAAACTGAATTGCAGCATCGAGATGAATATAGAGTATGCCAAATACAGTAAAACATATTAAATATCTCCTGAGGTCGTAGAGTTAAGAAATTGACTAAAATCTCCCTAAAAAAGTGTTTAGAACATCCAGAGTTTGAGAATATACAGTATCATCACAGGTCACAATTTTAGGTACATCGTCGCAGTCTTTTGAAATCCAATCCAAGAACTATCACAATGTGTCCCACCGGCAATTGGCAAGTAATTGAACGCACTGTTTGCCTGTATATACTGTATATAGCTGCTCTCCTTGTGGGCGAGATAGTGACTTACCCTTTAACCAAAAAATGCCAATAATTTTGACCCATTGTAAGTACTAGTATAGATACGAAAAATGAATCTCAGAAAACTGGAAAAAAAAAAAATAATAATCCGTGATAGACAACAAAATAAGGACTTGGAACTTTGGTTGTACAAGACCCAACAGGAGCCACTGTTTAATTGAAGGCAAGCCACTGGACCTAACAGAGTTTTTTTCTCAGCTAGGGGGGTTAACTACATGCGGGTTCAAGATGTCAAAATGCAGCTATTTGAGGGGGTTATTAACTCTGGAAGTATACAGGACTGGGACCAAAGCTACATAATTGCAGTCCTGGCAGCATTTTTGCAGTGCTAGTATTCAAATAGCAATGTTAAAAAATATCTATAACATTCAGGTGAAATTGGGCCGCCATCATGTTTATTTGCTAGTCGGGGTTACAGTTACTCAGGGGAGTCGTATATGTGTGATGCACAGCTGCCCGACGACACACTGAGTCACTTGTTCCCTTTGTCGTCTGGGGTCGTGACATTGATAACGATGCTTTAAAACTTTTAAGTGACTCAGCCTTGTGTTATGGGCTGAAAGACAAAAAAGGTCTATTGTATGGAAGAGGATGAGAGGGTTAGTCATGATTTAATCCTGACAACATTTTTGTTACGCGAGTCAACTAGTCACATTCTGCAAAATGGTCATTTCGTAGCCAAAAATGATTAAAATATATTCACTATACTGTCCAAAAGATGCAGAACATAAGAAAATCAAAGTATTGAAAAGCCCAAAATATCTACAATATGTACTTATTTGAATGAATGGCAAATTGTATGTGAATACAGTATATAGAAGTGAATGTGAACAGTACCAACAACAGATTAGAACATACTGTATATACAGAGGTGAATAGAAAACTCTACATGGATAAATAAATACTATACAGGTTGTCTCCAAAGTCACTATACACTTTTTTTCTTTTTTACACCCTTTTCCCCCCCCCCCCCCCCCATTTCATTTCAGGTGTCATTCAGACAGATGTGACAAAGCATTCTGCACACTTTGCACTCGTTCTGCTCAGTTTAAGCATAACAATACTGGTAACACCTCGATTCCACAAATTCATTACTGATCATTGGAAGCTAATCACAGTGGATACAAGCGAACTAACGATACCTCAACGTACCACATTCACAGCCCGCCGCAGGTAAAAAAGGACCTTATAATGATGCCTAGCAACTCACATAAAACATATGATGTGTGTACAAACCCTAAACCCTAACCTAAACCCTAACCTAACCCTAACCCTCATACCCATTTTGCACTCTTGAAATGAAATCACTGATTTAATTACTATTTATTACTAAACAGTGTTATTTTGTCCCATTTGAAAGGGGTTTCAATCCAATCTGCTGCTCCCCGGTAGCGTCTAAATATTGACCGCTGAATAAAAGCAGTACCATAACTCTCACGTATACATAAACAGGCAGCCAACATTTTAGAGACCATTATCATCATTTAAATGCATTTCCCGGACCCCTAAACACATACTCGACTCCCTCACACCCTAACCTTGCCACCGCACCTTAACCTCCCGCCTTAAAATTCACACACAGGGAACACATATCATGCTGGGCCTGGATATACAAACGGCTCGATTTAGCTGCGGCTAGTCTAAAGCCGCCCACCCCAGGAGAGTTAATAGGTAGGGGGCGGACACAGGCATCCCCTTGTCTCCGTCTGGCAGACTACACCCCCCACCCCCACCCCAAACACACACACATTAAGACGCACACACACAGCTCCACACAGGCTACGTTATACTAAGAATAGACTAACCACACTTTGAGCTCGTGATTTCACTGGGAGGCAGCCCACCGTCCACTTTTAGATGCGGCCGTCACATATAAACACACCGCGTAAAAAGGCCAGAGCTATTTCCAGAAGGTCCGGTAGACTGGAAAAGGTCTCTGGTGACAAACGTGGGCAAAGTTGTATAAATAAATGCATAAAAGTCTATTTTTTTTAGCACAGCACAACAGGAGGTTTCGTTGATATTTAGTTACTTAATTATATAGAGCAGTGATTCCCAATAAGGGTGCTGACCTACCTTAGTGTGCTGTGAAAGTTAATCAGGTTTGCCATGGGAAATTATCCAATTTGACTTAACAAATATATCCTTGTTCATCTTTGTATGCCAGTGACAAATAGTGACACAACAATGAAATAATTTTCCATTAGATGGCAGAAGGTTCTGTAAACCTGTGTACCCACCGGTTGCCATTCATACAACAGAATAAGTCATGGCTTCCTGCGAGTATATCCGTTTTGTGTTCAATCTCACAGTCGTGAACTCCAGCTCTAGGAGTTTGGGGTTTTCCTCAGTGGTGGTAGTAGCATGCCTTCTGCAGTGTGTTTGTCAAGAACTGATCCTGTTTTGAGAAACTTGCCATTGATGGCATAATTGTGCTAAGCAAGGAGCAGTGTGACAACCATAGTTTCTCAAACTGGCGCTGAACTACAGTCAGGGACAGAAATATTTGTTGCCAGGAGGCAATTTTGCAACACTGCTCCAGTGTAAATTGGTGAGCAAGGGAATGATATGCTTAGAAAAACTGCAAAGCCAAGCTGTAAAATGAGTCAATTTGAATCATCACTGATTTGTTCGTAGCTCTATTAAAAAATATATAATTATATATTATTAAATGCAGGGGAATTGCATAGGTAACAATATGATGAGGTGATGGTACATTCATATGATTTTCACAGTCAAAACAGCCCTTTGAGGAAAACCTAACAACCATGTGGCCTGTGATGAAAATTAGTCTGACACCCTTTATCAAAGGATACATACACTGCATCTGGAAAGTACTCACAGCGCTTAACTTTGTTCACATTTTATGTTACAGCCTCATTCCAAAATAGAATAAATTCATTTTTTTCCCTTAAAAGAAGAAATCACATGTACATACAGTAAGAGTTCACAGCCTTTGCCATGAAGCTGAAAATTGAGCTCAGGTTCATCATGTTTCCCGTGATCGTCGTTGAGAGGTTCCTACAGCTTAATCAGAGTCCACCTGTGGTAAATTCAGTTGATGGACATGATTTGGAAAGGCACACACCTGTCTATATAAAGTCCCATAGGTGACGGTACGGTGCTTGTCAGAGCACAAACCAAGCATGAAGTCAAAGGAACTGTCTGGAGACCTCTGAGACTGCCTTTGTCTCGACGCACAAATGTGGGGAGGGTACAGGAAACTTTATGTTGTTTTGAAGGTTCCAATGAGCACAGTGACCTCCATCATCCGTAAATGGAAGAAGTTCCGAACCACCAGGACTCTTCCTAAAGCTGGCCGCCCGTCTAAACTGAGCAATCGGGGGAGAAGGGCCTTGGTCAGGGAGGTGACCAAGAACCCGATTGTCACTCTGTCAGAGCTCCAGCGGTCCTCTGTGGCGAGAGAAGAACCTTGCAGACGGACAACCATCTCTGCAGCGCTCCACCAATCAGGTCCGTATGGTAGAGTGGCCAGACGGAAGCCACTCCTTGGTAAAAGGCACATGGCACTCCGCCTGGAGTTTGCCAAAAGGCACCTGAAAGACTCTCAGACCATAAGAAATAAAATTCTCTGGTCTATTTTAGAGCCTGAAAGCATTTTAAAACAGATCTAAAAAAGGAAGATTTGGAACAAATCACATTGTAAAAACCCTAACCAAAACAGCCTATCTGAAAACTCTGAAGCCCAATCTTTACCTCTAAACATAATACCAACCCTAAAACCTAACTCTACTGGCCTAACCCATGTAGCCCCCAAGGACTACATGAGTAGGCCATGGGCCTGTTCTAAAAATAGCTCATCAGTGATCGGACATCTTGATTTCCTAAAATTGTTGTAGAAGTAATTTATTTGTAAAATGTAAAGACTGATCGAGATTTATAGAAATAAAGTGGTGTGCATTATTTATCTGCTTCCTACCTTGTCCATTTTCTGAGCCGCTTCTCCTCACAAGGGTCGCGGAGCCTATCCCAGCTATCATCGGGCAGGAGGCGGGGTAGACCCTGAACTGGTTGCCAGCCAATCGCAGGGCACATACAAACAAACAACCATACGCACTCACATTCACACCTAGGGGCAATTTAGAGACTTCAATTAACCTACCACGCATGTTTTTTGGGATGTGGGAGGAAACCGGAGTGCCCGGAGAAAACCCACGCAAGCACGGGGAGAACATGTAAACTCCACACAGGCGGGGCCGGGGATTGAACCCCGCTCCTCAGAACTGTGAGGCTGATGCTCTAACCAGTTGCCCACCCTTGTCAAATCATTGTTGATAATTATTGTGAGATCATTAATAAAATAGAATGCCTTTTGTTGTCACCACACACATATACAATTAATATGAACGTATGAAATCAATCATCAGTCCCTTTACATAGATTAATATAATTAATAACAACATATAGTTGGTTACCCAAGAAGTTATCCAGTACCCAAAAGCTAGCTTGCAATTCCAAAATGGTTGGTGACCCCTCCTCTAACCAATAGCCCTAAACCTAACCATAACTCTCAATGCCAATTCATAGCCCTAAACCTAACCGTAATGGCCAAACCCAAATCCCACATCCCAACATCCCCTAACTCTAAACCCATAACACTTAGCTCCTAATCCTAAATCTTAACCCATAACCCTACCATAGCTCAGAACCATCCATCCATCCATTCATCCATTTTCTGAGCCGCTTCTCCTGACTCGGGTCGCAGGCGTGCTGGAGCCTATCCCAGCTGTCATCGGGCAGGAGGCGGGGTACACCCTGAACTGGTTGCCAGCCAATCGCAGGGCACATAGAAACAAACAACCATCCGCACTCACATACACACCTACAGGCAATTTAGAGTCTCCAATTAATGCATGTTTTTGGGATGTGGGAGAAAACCGGAGTGCCCGGAGAAAACCCACGCAGGCACGGGGAGAACATGCAAACTCCACACAGGCGGGGACGGAGATTAAACCCCGCACCTCAGAACTGTGAGGCTGACGCTCTAACCAGTCGGCCACCGTGCCGCTAGCTCAGAACAGTACTGGGATAGGAACCTCTTTGTCATGCTTCTTCCTATCAAGTTCTGGATTTGTATTCAAGTTTTGGACAGTATTTTCCTTCAAGTCAAATTCCAAATTGGACGACAAGTACAGAGGGTCCACTGTACGATGTCTTTCTTTTTTTTCTTTTTTTTTTTTTTTTTTTAATCACGTCTGTCCGCTAGGTTCTCAAATGCAACCATACACTAATTGTACAAGGTAATACCAGAAAAATACTTTATAATGAGTCATTATCTACTAACATATCCTTGTATCAATATTCTGGCTCATTTGCATGTACAAATGACTCAACTTTGACATCTAAGACTTAAGTCTGCGCAACAAAAGCTGAATTGATGGGTTGCTTATGGGCACCTTGGGGAGACCGTGTCCCTGCTGCGCCATCACAATGAGAGGTTGTCTGGGATCAGGAACCGCAGAGGGCTTGTTGAGCTACCACGGACTCCTGATAATTACTCATTTCTAACCTGGAGTTGATCATTTTATGACCTTATGATTGACAACAAGTGGTGGTTCGGTGTGAATGTGGTCTTGTTGGTGGGTTTTGTCGACATTTAGGCGTGGGTGTTGGTCGGAATAGCATCTTTAATTGCGAATTGAATAGTTTAAACATTTTTGGTAAATTTTTGTGGATGAAGACTTTTGGGGACATAGCAAGCTGGAGAACTTCTGAACTGTATGACGTTCCACCAAATGCTGAATTATTTAAACTTGTATTGTACAACCACAATTCCAATGAAGTTGGGACGTTGTGTTAAACTAAAAATAAATAAAAACGGAATACAATGATTTGCGTTAAACTAAAAATAAATAAAAACGGAATACAATGATTTGCAAATCATGTTCAACCTATATTTAATTGAATACACTACAAAGACAAGATAGTTAATGTTCAAACTGATAAACTTTATTGGTTTTAACAAATAATAATTAACTTATAATTTTATGGCTGGAACATGTTCAAAAAAAAAAAAAACTGAGAAAGTTGAGGAATGCTCATCAAACACCTGTTTGGAACATCCCACAGGTGAACAGGATAATTGGGAACAGGTGGGTGCCGTCCATCCATCCATCCATTTTCTGAGCCGCTTCTCCTCACTAGGGTCGCGGGCATGCTGGAGCCTATCCCAGCTGTCATCGGGCAGGAGGCGGGGTACACCCTGAACTGGTTGCCAGCCAATCGCAGGGCACATCGAAACAAACAACCATTCGCACTCACAGTCATGCCTACGGGCAATTTAGAGTCTCCAATTAACGCATGTTTTTGGGATGTGGGAGGAAACCGGAGTGCCCGGAGAAAACCCACGCAGGCACGGGGAGAACATGCAAACTCCACACAGGCCGGGGACGGGGATTGAACCCCGCACCTCAGAACTGTGAGGCTGACGCTCTAACCAGTCGGCCACCGTGCCGCCAGGTGGGTGCCGTGTTTGGGTATAAAAGAAGCTTCCCTGAATTGCTCAGTCATTCACAAGGCAAAGATGGGGCGAGGTTCACCTCTTTGTGAACAAGTGCGTGAGGAAATAGTCTAACAGTTTAAGGATAATGTTCCTCAACGTACAATTGCAAGGAATTTAGGGATTTCATTATCTACGGTCCATAATATCATCAAAAAGGTTCAGAGAATCTAGAGAAATCACTGCATGTAAGCGGCAAGGCCGAAAACCAACATTGAATGCCCGTGACCTTCGATCCCTCAGGCGGCACAGCATCAAAAACAGACATCAATGTGTAAAGGATATCATCACATGGGCTCAGGAACACTTCACAAAACCAATGTAAGTAAATACAGTTAAGCGCTACATCCGTAAGTGCAACTTGAAACTCTACTATGCAAAGCAAAAGACATTTATCAACAACACCCAGAAACGCCAATGGCTTCTCTGGGCCCGAGCTCCTCTAAGATGGACTGATGCAAAGTGGAAAAGTGTTCTGTAGTCCGACGAGTCCACATTTCAAATTGTTTTTGGAAATTGTGGCTGTCGTGTCCTCCGGGCCAAAGAGGAAAAGAACCATCCGGACTGTTATGGACGCAAAGTTCAAAAGCCAGCATCTGTGATGGTATGGGGCTGTGTTAGTGCCAATGGCATGGGTAATTTACTCATCTGTGAAGGCACCATTAATGTTGAACGGTACATACAGGTTTTAGAGAAACATATGCTGCCATCCAAGCAACGTCTTTTTCATGGATGCCCCTGCTTATTTCAGCAAGACAATGCCAAACCACCTTCTCCACGTGTTACAACAGCGTGGCGTCGTAGTAAAAGAGTGTGGGTACTAGACTGGCCTGCCTGCAGTCCAGACCTGTCTCCCATTGAAAATGTGTGGCACATTATGAAGCGTAAAATACGACAACAGAGACCCCGGACTGTTGAACAGCTGAAGCTGTACATCAAGCAAGAATGGGAAAGAATTCCACCTACAAAGCTTCAACAATTAGTGTTCTCAGTTACCAAACGTTTATTGAATGTTGTTAAAAGAAAAGGTGATGTAACACAATGATAAACATGACCCTGTCCCAGCTTTTTTGGAACATGTTGCAGCCATAAAATTCTAAGTTAATGATTATTTGCGAAAAACAAGTTTATCAGTTTGAACATTAATTATATTGTCTTTGTAGTGTATTCAATTAAATATAGGTTGAACATGATTTGTAACTTCATTGGAATTGGGGTTGTATATACAGTACAGTATTCAGCTGCTGCCAGGAGATGATGCGTTTTGAGATGTTCAAAGCTTGACAAGCTCTACCACGGTTGGTTTCCCAAAACACTGGAAAGAAGGGTGGGCTGATGATATATGGCCATTTTTTTCTTTCGTGTGGCAAACAGTCCAGGCTGGCATAAAATCCAGCTCACATTTAGCTGAACATGAACAGCAGTAGGAGTAGTAGAAAATGAATAAATGACCAAATTATACATTTGTGTAATTTATTCATGGTATAGTGACTAATTTTATTGATTTTATTTATTTAATTTGATGTAAACAATTATCGGAATGTTTGTTTCATAATCGATTGGTAGGGAGGCACCTTCTGATTCAGGATTGATCCTGTCTGCTTCAAAGTGCCCCAAGAACAAGCACATTTTTAACAGCCACTTAAAGTCCCTGTTACCTGAAAACGAATGTCTTCTAAATTTGATACACCACGGACAAAGGTGTTAACAACCCTACCAAATTTGAATGATTAAAAAAATCAGCAAGTATATAAAATGTGGCTTGAAAATTGTCACCGTCTTCAAATGCTGTGGGTGTGTCAAATGTAAATCAAATACCACTTCTATGACCACGGAAAAATGGATGCTACTTTGTGTAGTATCTCTGAAGCCTCCGGTGCTGGAATATATCCCACTGGGTTGTTGCGGTTTATGCTGTGACAACGAGGCACTCTAAAGCGGCCATGTTAGCGCAAAGCCTGTCCATTTGCTAGTTGTAACGTCATAGTTTTTTTTTTTTTTTTTACCTCGCTCCTACCTTTTCTTTGTGACGTGTATGTTCTAAATACTGCGATTGTCTGGCGACCAGTTCAGGGTGTACCCCGCTTCTCGCCCAAAGATAGCTGGGATAGGCTGCAGCACGCCCAGGACCCTAGTGAGGATAAGCGGTACAGAAAATGGATGGATGGATGGAATGTTCTAAATAAAAACCTTCAATCAATCAAAAAAAGAAAACTGAGTTCCTTTACATGGTCTTTAAGATAACAACAATGGGGCCTTGGCCGATAGAGGGCAACAATGCTATCATTTTAATATGGAGTCAGAATTATTGATTTTTATGGTAAGAGATTATCATAAAATTGTTTTTTTAAAAATTCACGAAGGGCTTGTTCACAGTATCAGTCAGGTTTTCAATGTTCATGAATATAAACTTTAAAGACCAGCACAAATTCCCATTCATCAAGTTAACGCCAAGGCATGAAAGTGTTTTCACGTTTAAAAAAAAAAAATCATGTTTACCATTATTGCTGCGTGTCCGCAGTCAGCAAACATTGTGACCAGGTGGGATGCAAGCCTCCATTTATGCTCCAGTGTAGTCTCTACGACCCGCTGCGTACAACCAGCCGTGGGTGGAATTTTCATTATTTTCAAAGCGGCTCTGCCTTCTTGGGTGGTCCTTGCCATGTGCCGACTCCCGGCGAGTGTGGATATTTGTATATATATATATGTGTGTGTGTGTGTGTGTGTGTGTGTGTGTGCATTGGAGTGTGTATGCATGTATTACTGACTTACATTTTGTCCACGTGGCTTTGCAAGTGTGCGTTTTTGCTCCATGCCTGTCTAATTAGCCTGTTTAGTAGGGTGATAATCCAACGTGGGCAGCAAGTGGTTATGACATAACTGAGTGCAGCTGTAACTCTGTCAGTTGTGGTCCAATATAAAGGAGTAAAAATATCCTGCCTTTTTGTCAGGGGGAAGAAACATTAATTCACAGGTGCAAATAGATCACCTTTGTATCCCTTTTTTGTGGAAATACTGAAAGTCATAGAATTGCAAGTCTTAAATAAATCAACTTTTTGGGTGTGTCATAAAGCGATGAACACTCAAATTTCAAACAATCCATTGCAGGAGGCAGTTCGACCTCGTGAAACAGTTACAATTCGGTTCAGTTTTTTATGGTTTGCCTTCAAAATTTTCCCCAAAATAAATAATCCTATTACTTTTTATTAATCTTCCGTTGGGGTTCACCAATAACAGTGGTATGGTACCTAATGGGTGGAGCAAGATACGTTGCCAGTCTCAGCTGATTGAGAGCGCAAGGTGAGCTCCACCCAAGACCACCTGCCAATTGCAGTCTTCAGTTAATCTGTATTTTTGTAAACATCGACAATTTACCCTTCAAGAAAGTTATCATACTTACCGGTACTTTTGTAAACATCCAATAAAAATGTCTTCAATGATCCTAACGGAAATGTTTGTGTACAGTCTTTGACAAACTTAATGTACATACAAAAGAGCGAGATACATTTTTGAATCTGCAATTGAACTAACACATTTTTTTGAAAACCTCAGACAATTTAGGGTTGTACTTTTGTAAACATGAAAGAAGAATGTCTTCGATGAACATAACGTAAATGTTCTCATCAGCGGTCTTTGACAAACATAACGTACGCACAAAAAAACGAAAGAAACATTTGAATCTTCAATTGACCTAACATCCATTTTTTGTAAACCTCAAAGACAATTAATTCATTAATTAATAATTCAGGAAAAAAACAAATGCAAAAAAGCAATGAAAACGTGTGTCAATTGACCTTGTGGTCTGGTATTTGTTTTATACTTTTTAAGAGCAATGTGCACTCCAGCTGGACCCCTGCACTGCCCCTTCCCTCCCTTTTTAAAAACCAAAAGACTAGCACAGGTGTTCAGGTCATGTACTTTCCCTACACTCAATGCACAAATCAAAATATTTATTTATTTATTTTTTTTTAACCATTTGCTGTTGCTTTCACCATGTGATTTCGTCAGCAGTGCTGCTCAATAGTTTCATCGTAAACGATACTGTGTGTTACCAAACAGTCTTGCGTTGTGGTTAAGACAAACACACACACACACACACACACACACACACACCTCATCCAGCAGTAGCCTGTGGTGTGCTGATTTGACATAAACAATTCGTGGAGGTTGAATGAGAACAGGTCTGGACGTGTCTCACTGCTTACATTCTGGTTATTGCTCCATTGAATGTTCCAAATCTCTCAAAAGGGGGACACATTTAGGACACTTGTGTACGTAGATTGTAGCCTTTAGTGACAGAAATAGGCCCTTATCTCTGACAGTGCGGCATCTAGTTTCAGCTTTAACGCCCCAAGAAAATGTTTTTGAATTACAATGCTCATTCAAGCAGTGTCATTAATATTAAAATCGTGCTACACAGATATTTTTTCTGACCCAAATTGAGGCGGAGGTGATACCATTCTGACCATTCCTTATGTGTGTATGCCCCTACTTGCTAAAATAAACTTTTTCTGTGTTGTATTTGTATTGTGTTTTATTATTTAATAGCAAAATTGAAATGCACAACCCCATTTGGATATTAAATTTGATAATAAATAATAACAAAAGTTGCCCTTCTACTTGGTAGTTGAACAGATTCCAGTTAACTACATTCTACATATAGACATGGATGACGTGCATTCAAAAGTTTAGAGAGAGTCAATTAAGTTACACTGTAAAGGTTATACAGTACATTTTAGGTTCCTCCTGAAATTTCACCCAGAAGCTGAATACTGTATCCTTAACGTTGTGTTAGTAGTGTACATGGATGGGTTAATGCTTAAATTTGCCATAATGTTGATTTTCCCTGGAAGAATACAAAAACGGCCGTAAAAATAATGGTTGGTTTGTAATGCACCAAGTTATTGCAGGTGTTTTAAGGTGTTTTTCACATTGGATGCAGTAAGAAGATAAATCCGTGGTGATAAAACAGTGAGGTGTGTCGGCGTTGTGAGCGTACCTCCTCACCGCACCCCTCAAACAAAGCTTCAACAAAAGTCTGCAAACGAGCTAACACAACGCTGGCAAGCAGCTGTGCAGAAAGAGCAAGGACAAGTGTGCTGAAAAAGGCTGCTGTGTGCCTCGGCTTGACAGGCCACACTTTTTACAAGCAGACGAGGCCGCCTTTTACTGTCTGCTAACTCAGTGCCAACAGATGTGTTTACACAGCACCTTTATTACCGCTCATTAACGAGCTGTCGGCATGTGTGTGTAGAAACAATTGAAGGTTCACTCCAAAAACTGTGCCAGGTTGCAACCGAAACCAAGGCACAATGAAAACTCCACCGTTTGTGTTCAAATATCTGCTGCAGGTCACTCGTATCTCAAGACACCACTGTACTAATACTTAAATTAGAAAATACTCTTGTACGGTAGAGTAAACTAGATAAGTGGTTCCACCAAGAAAAGACAAAAAATTAACATTGCAAGTACCACCTTCTTGACCAACAGTAGTGTAGTAGGCCCAGGTTTTCATCCAAAAGCGAGCAGTCTGATTCCTAAAAAGTATATTTAATATTATTGTAAGTCACTGTAACATTATGCACAGTTTAAACATTAACAATGCACTTAAATATAGGCAGAAAAAAACTGTACTTAAATAATGATTTAATTAAAATACTGTATATTGCACATGAGGTAAATGAAAATTGTAACCAAATAATTGAGAAACATTAAATGCAAATGTACTAAAGTTAAATACAACTGAACTGTATTTAGGAAGCGATTCTTCGCCTACTGCATTTTGAGAATCTCTGCACTGGACTAAACTTTTACATTTAGGTTAGGGTCCCACACCAGCTCCTTGGGATGCAATGTAGCCGTCTACAGTATGTTTTATTTACAACAGTAAACGTGCTAGTTATTGCCATATTGCATAATGTTTATTCTTGAACACAATGCAATTTTGCAAGGTCAAAAGGGAACATTATATACACACGCAACACCCACTGTAGCTTGTTGTGGTTCTATTTTCATTATTTCATAGGGATGAATGTGTGGTTTAGCCCCCCCCCCCCCCCCCCCCCAAAAAAAACGTGAATTAATTGCACAATCAACATGTTTGAGCACTTAGTGGAGGATAAATATGACAATAGATGTAAAAGATTCGATTGTCACTTGGATGACACACATGGCTGTGGTGCCAAATATTCACGCCTGCTCGAGCCAGCAATAATTTTTCAAACGTTGCAAGAGGAAATAACTGTGGAGCCCCACCACACACACACACACACAAACACACACGCACACACACACGATCCAGTCCCCATCATTAAAAGACCAAAGGCATACTGTTTATTTTGCTGCCGCCTATTGTTTGTTGCTATTGCTGATTTGGAAGGTCCACATAACTGTCATTATTGTAGAGCAGATCAGCCGAGTTTACAGACACAGTGGATTCTCTCATGCGGAGGTGGGGAACCTACGCCCGTATGCGGCCCGTGAAAGCATTTGATTCCGCCTGCCATACAATTCCAATTTGGCTGAGTTCCCATGAAGGACTGTACCGCTTATCCTCACTAGGGTCGCGGCCGTGCTGGAGCCTATCAGAATTGTCTTCGGGCGAGAGGCGGGGTACACCAAGAACTGGTCGCCAGCCAATCGCAGGGCACACACAAACAAACGACCATTCGCACTCACATTCACACCTATGGGCAATTTAGAGTCTTCAATTAACCTACCACGCATGTTTTTGGGATGTGGGAGGAAACCGGAATAACCAGAGAAAACCCACACAGGCACAGGGAGAACATGCAAACTCCACACAGGCGGGGCCGGGATTCGAACCCCAGTCCTCAGAACTGTGAGGCAGACATGCTAACCGAACCATAATACCATACATAATAATACCACAAAACCATAATTTCGTCTAATGAAAGTCTTTTAGCTTAATGCTAACATATAATGTGAAACGCCAGAGGGACTAATAGAAATTAAGATTGATGTTACTGTAATTATAAACCTTAAAAAACTGCTAGTTTAACACACATTGAGGAGCAACACACACAAATGGAATATACTGATTTAATGGGAAAGGGTCGTATTTTATAGGTGGTGAAAAGATGAAATGTGAGAACAGTTTCTGAATATTAAGATGATAATGTCAAAATAGTAGAGTATATATTTTTATGAGGGGGGGAGTCCCACTTTTATGAGAATAATGTGAAAATATTACAAGAATGCAGTTGGAATTTTGCCAGAAACATCTCATTATTATTTCATACAAACTCCACACAGCCAAGGCTTGCATAAAACTGACAGTATACTTAAATGAGCTGAGTCAGTACATCTGCTTTTACCAGTCTTTTTACACAAGTAGCTGTAATTTACCTGTAAAGTGAATTTACATATTTGTTTCTAAATACATTATAAATGTTTGAAGATAACTGCTGAAAATGTGCAAAGACCATGTAGTACTTAATTATGGAGATATACCGTTAAACTGCTTTACACCATTTCAGTTTTCTGATATTTTTTTGTTTTTGTTTTGTTTTTTGTTGTTTTTTTGGGCATCAGGCTGGCGTGGCCGCCTTAGAGCCCGTGACATGGGAGAGAAGGCGGAGCGAGGTAAAAAAAAAAAAAAAAGGAAAGGAAAAGTCCAACATAACAGTTAGGATAAGTGCAATGGCTCCACTCTGGCATAACCATTTTAGAGCGCCTTGTTGTTGCAGCGTGGAAATACATCTAGGTATTTGTAGGCATAAGAAAGATACTCGACAAAGTCGAATCCATTTTTGTAGGTCGTAGAAATGGTACTTTGTTGACACTTGAGCGGGGCGTGGTCTTTCACAATTTAGAAGCCTCATTTAATATAGTTTTTTTTGTTTTGTTTTCATCATTCAAATTTGGCAGTGTTGTTAACAACAACTCACTGGTCTGTCAACATTAGAAGACATTTATTTTCATAAAGGACTTTAAGTACATTTCACAGTCTGCATTTTTCTACTTTTACTTAAGGAAATGAGTTGATTCAGTACTTCTACTTTCACCAGTCTTTTTCTTTACACAAGCATATGCATTTCTACTTAAATGCAGCATTTTGAGTACTGTTGCCAACTCTGGCAAAAGCCCACAATTTAATTGGACCTCCTTACATGGGCCTTAATAAAACCTCAGAAAAGCCAAAAATATTTGACTCATAAATGCTTATAATATATCCATCCATCCATTTTCTGAGCCGCTTCTCCTCACAAGGGTCGCGGGAGTGCTGGAGCCTATCCCAGCTATCATCGGGCAGGAGGCGGGGTACACCCTGAACTGGTTGCCAGCCAATCGCAGGGCACATAGAAACAAACAACCATTCGCACTCACATTCACACCTACGGGCAATTTAGAGTCTCCAATTAATGCATGTTTTTGGGATGTGGGAGGAAACCGGAGTGCCCGGAGAAAACCCACGCAGGCACGGGGAGAACATACAAACTCCACACAGGCGGGGCCGGGGATTGAACCCGGGTCCTCAGAACTGTGAGGCTGATGCTTTAACCGGTCGTCCACCGTGCCGCCCTTATAATATATGATAAGAATAATTTGTTGGATACATATTTTTTCATAACTAGTACGCCCCTTGTATGAACGAAATGGGCCTGCTCTAGCCATGTGTATGTGCATGTGTGTGTCTGTGTGTTAAGATCTGGACAAGTGCTAGTGGAGGGAGGTAAGAGGAGGAGGAGGAGTACTGGGCTTTAATTTTGGAGGATTTTGGATATCAGTGTTTGCTCTGGCCTGCTTCCAAAGGACCCCTCCGCTTCTCTCAGCTGCTTATAATAAGGAATACAGAGGAACGAAAGGGTGCAAGTGACCCAAAAAAGACGGTAGAGCAGGGGCAGATGTCGTGTGGGGAAGGCGAGCAAGCAGAAAGTCGTCGGAGGGCTGCAATAACGGGTTGACCGTCCTTGACTTGTGAGTGCCACAATGAAAATGAGGGGGAGAGAGTAACATGAGAAGGAGGAGGCGAGTAAGTGGGCAGTAACAAAGAATAAGTAAAGTGAACAGTGAAAGCAGGGACTAATTTATCCCCCCCAAAAAACAACATAGATTACAGTAGAGTGTAGCTGGGACAGGGAACCATTTCAGTTTTACTGTATGTCCTTCGAGGGCCATGATCAGTTTATGAAAAAATTTGATGCAGCCAGTGGAACTTCAAAAGTTTATACTGGTCGCCTCGCTATATTGCGGTTCATCATTCACGCCCCTCCACTGTGGCATATTTTTTTGTGGAACATATCTGTCTGTTGCTGAAATCCATGTTTTATCGTGGAAGTCGGTGGTTTATAGTGATTGTTTTTATAGGTTTTTAAAGTATACAGTGGATTCACATTTTTTTGACCCGATCCCCTGCTTGTTTGGCTTTTTTGGGGCGGGGGGGGGGTAAAAAAATGGCAATAATGATGAGCATCAGTCATTCGGGGTCGGGCTGGGCCCTGTCCTCTCTAAATTGTGAAAAATGCACAAATAATTGCCATGATTAACCCCCCAACCCCCTCAAAAACACAAATAAACGGCAGATTGGGTGGAAAAAAATCTTGAAAAGAAGCAGAGGATTGGTAATAACGCAGGATAGGTTCCCCATAAAAATACAGGAATAGGGTAATCCGTAAATGCCGAACCGCAAATACGTGGGGGTCCACTGTTGTTGCTTTCTGTAATGTCCTCGCATGCGGGAAAAGGAGAGCCACAGTCAGCGATTGACTTTCAAGCTGTTTATTGAATGCTGGAAGAAGAGTAAAACATAATAAACACAACGAGCACACCCACGCAGGAGCTGCTGTTGACCACATCTCACACCTAGACACTCACACACAGACTTGCTGACCCAACAGTTCCCGCCTCTTAAAGGCCCATGCATGTTTCTAACTCATAGACACTATCATACATATCGTATGCAGTATTTTCTATACATTTAATGCTTGCAAGTTTTTTTGTATCCAAATGCATTTTTTGTTTGTTTTAATAGCTTAAAAGTTTAATAGCTTTTTTATGGTCTCAATATGATAGAATTATTTATTATGAGCATGTTTTTCAGATTTTAAGAGTTATATTCTCAGGATCTCTAGACAGGCCAGACCAAATGCTCTCTGACTTGGCCCGCTGGCAGTAGATTGTTACAGGATCAACACTTAAAATTAATAGAACAACATGAATGCAAACGAGAATCAAAATAAAGCTTTTTCTTCCATCGAAAACGGCTTCAGTTCATTGTCACATTTCGCTTTCTAATCAGTCCTGCTTTGGGGCCACGGTGTTATCATTTCCAGACGACCTTGAATGCCGTGTGCTGTTGAGCAATATGGGCTGTACCAAGTGCAAATGCACAGTAGGGGGGGTGGAGGCCGCTAGAATTGCTTTGTATTTGTACAGTACTGTAAGTTGTTTTCCAGCCATGCTGACTAGATAACTGCAAATGGCAAATTATAGCATTCATGTACATTTTGGGGTGAACAGTCAACCCCTGTTCGTTATGGGGGATACTTTATGTTCCAGACCCAACCGCAATAGGTGAAAATCTGCCATTTAAAGAGCCCGTTTGAGAAATAGTTTTGAAGTAATTTTAACTCTCCTACACACTTTAAACCCACTAAAACTTGTTAAAACACACCTTTTAAACACACTGTAAACACATCCATTTCAAATGTATAGAAAATGTCTGTATTGTCGTATCTCTGTATTAGCTATGTGCCTTTAAGAGGCGTCGCCTGGTAGGGTGATGTGTGTCGTCAGCAAGTTGAAGGGAGGTTGGCCGGTTAGCGTAGGCTATGAAGAGTCCGCGTGTGAGCGTTTGACGTCTCCTATCAAGCTGGACTGGGTTCCAGACACAAACCTGCAGTCTCAGTGCAAGAACAACACACCACTTTGATGGCGACAAATCTAGCACAAGTAGCGTTTACCCTACACTGTGTAGTGACTCCGCCGTATCCCTCTGTTCTTTTTATGTCTGTCCTTGTTGAGGGCTGGTAGTGGGGAGCCACGTGTCCGACACCTGTGCAGTTTTGACAAGGCAGATGTGATGCTGCAGCCGGATCAAAGCCACTTTGATAATGTGGCTGAGGTTTACACAACACGCTTGCAAGTAAAGGCCTGGTTTACTAAAGGTTTGCCCACGCAACAACGGGTGCAAATTTCATTCCTCATGTTAACAGATATGGAAGCTGATCTTCTAACCCAGGACTGCGTCGGCCAAACGGGCAAAATTGGGGCCCAGTCTTTCAAATTAGGTGGAGTAGATGCAAAAAAGTTACAGGTGCAATGGGCCTTATTCTCTTGTCTTGAAACCAGTTCTTGATCGAGTTCTGGGGCTTGCCTCCAACTTGGAGCATAAATAGTTGCGTTTCCATACCAAACTAAGGCTTTGGTTCGCGAACTGATGAAGCCTGCTCGGATGCGAGGCAAAACCGGACCAGTCCAGTTGCAATCAATTCAATGCCCTGAAATGTTAATTTTGTCTACATCAGCATTCAGTGGTCTATCATTACTGTGGGTTGTGAAAAACCTACAGAAATAACATTTACTTTAAAGTATGAATGAGGACAAAACCGAGAGAGAAGCCTACACGTCACCTCAAGCAACTTATATTTGAATAAAAGACACAATGACTCATTAAAGACACGTGTACAAACAGGAGTGGACACTCGGCAGCCAGTGATTGCACAGTCAATTGGCTTCATTTTGCATTTTCAAACTGTGTAACGTGTGCCGGCGGCACGGTGGACGACTGGTTAGAGCGTCTGCCTCACAGTTCTGAGGAGCGGGGTTCAATCCCCGGCCCCGCCTGTGTGGAGTTTACATGTTCTCCCCGTGCTTGCGTGGGTTTTCTCCGGGCACTCCGGTTTCCTCCCACATCCCAAAAAACATGCGTGGTAGGTTAATTGAAGTCTCTAAATTGCCCCTAGGTGTGAATGTGAGTGCAGATGGTTGTTTGTTCCTATGTGCCCTGCGATTGGCTGGCAACCAGTTCAGGGTGTACCCTGCCTCCTGCCCAATGATAGCTGGGATAGGCTCCAGCACGCCCGCGACCCTAGTGAGGAGAAGCGACTCAGAAAGTGGATGGATGGATGGATGGTAACCTATGCCCGTCGTGTTGCGTCCACTAAATAATGCCTGACACGACTTGATGTGTAGTGGACTCCTTGTCAAACTCGCTCTGTGGAAGTCAAACAGTAAAATTAGCTTCATTTCCTCCTGTAATTTTTTTTTTTTTTTTTGGGGGGGTGTGATAATGAGTCTGCCTCTGTCAAACACAACTGTTTGCGGACCTATTTATGTTGGCGGGGCTGACTGATTAAATAATGAAATAAATCATCATTTGTTGTTGCTTGATGGCGTTTGCCGCCCTGTGCCTACAATTGTGACGACATACAGTAAAACATCACTCCCACTCTTGTGACATTAACACACAAGCAACTGCAAATGTTTTCCGTTGTTATTTTGTTTTGTTTTGATAAGACACATTTTTTGTTGTTGCTGTGGTGTGGTAGCTCATGACTTCACGGTGCAAGTTTGGCAACAGGAAGACGATTTGGGAGATAAATGAGACAGGAAGGAAGCAGATACAGGACATACGTCCGGGGCTACGTTCTAAACATTTGTGTTCTGTTTTGATGTCTTGTGCTTGACGATAAGGATGGCCCTCAGATCACTGTGTCTTATTACTCTGAGTAGTGTAAGCACTCAGGGGACAGCTCATTACGTAGATCTGACAAAAAGAGCAAAACAAAGCAGCGCATTTGTATGTCTTGACAAAGGAAAAACACAAATCTCTGTCCCAGAGGCTTTTGTTTGCTTACTTTGCTCGCCCTGCCCTCCCCGCAATGCTACGAGTGTCTCCTCAGGCTGACACTGTCTTAAAATCTTAGCGCTGTCCTTTGTGGGATGACGTGAAAATCCACTTGGATGTGGAATAAAGGAGGGGATTTAATCTGTTAGCGCTACTGTCAAAAAGCCACTTGGAGGGATCAAACCCCTCTGCTTTGAAAATTCACTCCAGCAGCACTACATTAACCTCCACTATTGCCCTAGTAATATTTAAGATGACCAAGTTAGGTTCAGGGCTCTGCCAGTCACAATTTAGAATCAACGCATTCACATTTTTAGTAGTTATTCCAATAGCAAAGCGAGAACACTATTCATTTTGATTTATCTGACACACAAGATGGCTGACATAGATGCGGGTTTATGTCAAATCATTACATGCTCCATTTTAGCACAATACCCATCATGAAAAGTAAAGTAATCCTATCTAATCTATCATTTTAATCTTAATCTACTCCTTTCTAGCTATAAAAAAAAATCGGTCAAATGAAGAACCCTATTAATTTTGACGGGTATCTGACACAAGATGACCATTATCTAAAGCCACATTATTCCAATAGTGAAGCAAGAACCCTATTCATTTTGACTACTGACACAGGATGACTGAGGTGGATGAGGGTGTGTCAATTCTGCTACATGCTCTGCGCTGTACCACTCAAGAATTTAAACCCCCCCTAAAAATATTTTCAGGAAAATGAAGAGCTCAATTGATTTTGAATGGTTTTGATTTTGAATTAGCTGGCATAAAGTGGCAGACAATTTAACATGATTTTCTTCTTCAGCTCTACCGGCGGCAATTTTCGATCAATCTTCTTCAGACAATAATTTTGATTTTCGAGTCAAAGAGAGAATTTTACAACTGTGTGACTCTGAGGTTAGCACATGAAATTGATGTTAGAGGGCAAATCGGTGTACTGTATGTTCCTTTTCAGCACTCCACTGTTTGGAATTCTCACATATTTTAAAAATGATTTCTGTAGCAGAGCAGGTACACTTAAATTTTTTAAAAACGAAACGTGACACATTTTGGCATAGCCAAAATCGATTGTGCGATGAAGCGTAGAGTATTTTTAACCACTTCTCGATATATTTCCAAGAACTGAAACAAGAACTCGACTAATTATAACTGATGGATGACACAATTTGTCAGTCACAGAGGTCAAATTTCTTTTTTGGTGGTTTGACGGTCTCAATTTCTTATCAAAGGACTTTATATTTTCAGGATTTACTGTTTCTTTGGTTAAGCAAGAAACATTAATTTTAATCTGCAGGCTGTGGTTGGAAGCGTTCCACACTATCAATTACATGCATGATCTAAATAACTTCAAACCTTGGTTTGCCTATATCAAGGCATAGACTTGTTATAATTTAGAAGACTTACTTTCACTTTGAAGGAACTTTAATTATTAAATTGCCATTCTGCTGTACATTGTTCGCTGCTGGTGAAAAACCAGACCACACACATGCAGACAAGGGAGGGATGTCATAGTGAAAATCCCCATAATTTTTGTACTTTCATCTACAGATGGTTTTGAACCACCAAGTCCTAACAGAGTGAGCCACTGCCAAAAGTCACTCCTTCGAGCCAGATTTGAACCAGCAATCTAAGTATCAGCCACCTACAGTCCTCCACTCTACCAACAGAGCTACCAAAGGTGTTGTGTGGGCTAAAGTTCCACCATTTTTAAGGGCTGAAGTCCACTGCCAAGTAACGACTTCTCATGGGTCCACTGACCTTTTTCATCGATGAAGCCTATCCCAGCTGACAGTGTATACACCGGACTGATCCAGTCACCACCCAATCACAGAACACACATAGACAACCAATAATTCACATCTAAAGACAATTTTGAGTCTTTTGGAGATTTTGGAATGTGAGAAGAACCTGCATAAAACCCACACAAGCACGGGGGTAACATGTAAACTTCACACAGGAAGGCTGGAGCCAAGATTTGAACCCCGAACATCAGAACTGTGAGGCTGACATGCATGCAATTAATCCTGACAACTGTTGGTTCACCTGTTTGTAAAAACTGTTAAGGATAGTTCAAATGAAACAAGTCCCGACTTCTCACAACGGTCACATGGGGGCATACTTGAACCGGCAGTAAAACTGAACCTCACCCTTGCTGGCCTGTTGCAACACACACACACACCTAAACACACACACTGAAACACACGCACGCACGCTCCTACTCACCGAGGGTCCCCGGCCACCCCTCCTTTTGAAAATCCACAATTGCCTTTCATGCTGCAAAACACACACACACGTTGCCTGCACTTGCTCAGACACACACACTTCCCAGAGGGCCGTGTTGTCAGTGGATGGCGAGAAGCTGGTGGAGACGTGAAGCGCTGGTGCGCTATATTTTACCATTTTAATTGTCTTCAATTAACCCCAAATAAAGTTCAGATGTTTTAGTTGGCTTTACCTGACATTTTCTTTCTAGCAGAAGCCTGAAGGTTTTGTGCTAACACTGACTGCTATTTGAAACTGTTCCTAATTATCTCATCCTTGTCTTAGACCCCAGTTCCAGCTTAAGAAAAACAGCCTTAAAGCATGATCACGCTGCTGCTATGCTTTGCTGTGGGTATGGCCTTCTTTTGGTAATGAGCGGTGCTGTGTTTGCACCTAACATATCTTTCGTAATTATAGCCAAAAGGTTCAATTTTGGTTTCATTGGACCATATCAAAATCCCCCAAACCCATGTGCAAAAATGTGCAAATGTGGAAAAAAATGTGAACCTTCAGGCAAGCAAATAAAATGTCAGGAAAAGCCAACTAGAACAGCTCAACTTATTTGTGATTAATCGGAGCCACTTTAAATGGTGGCTTATGTGTGCTCAATCCCCTTTAACGTGTTTCAATGTGATTGGTTAATTCTGAACAAAGCCACATCCCAGTTATTTTTACTTGAATTTATTTTACTTAATTCAGTTGAGTTCTACAGGTTATATTTCATATTAATTTTATATCACAAAAACCTGGCATTTGAACTCGGGTGTGTAGACTTTTTTTAGTATTCACTTTGTCTCGGTTCACTGATTGTGGCAAGTTAACGCAACTTAACTACAAGTTAACATATCTTTATTTATGATTGTTAGCAAACTTCCAGGTCAAAAAAACAACAACCAATCAACCATGAATTATTAAAATCAAACTCAGTTCTGTGGCGTGCTTTTCAATATCGTATTTTTGATGTGAGCCTAAAATTGAATTAGAAAAAAATCTATTTGGTTGTTGCGGTGCCTTTATGGTCATTTTCATTCATGGCTTTCAGCTCATCTTTTTCTCAACCCCTCACCTCAGCGACCCTTGCCCGCCTTCACCTGCGACTCTCTCCCAAGGGGGTCACAAAATATTTGGGGATAGGGACTGGGAAGCGAGGGCTGTGGGGAGTGTTTGGAAGCAGATGGTGTGCTTCTTCCTCTCATCTCTTTTTGGTGACATCCACTGGGAATCGGGGATGCCTTTAGGCATTCCTATAGTGGCCACGGACAGATAAGTGAGTTATGCAGTTGGCCACCATCTGGGCTTGGAGAAGGCCTGGCCTGCAGCTGACAAGTATGTGGGTCTATGCGTATAAGTAGTAGTATTTTGGGGAGCGGTTGAGGTGTTTCCATAGTAATAGGGGGATGGAAAATTTATACCATCAAATATTAATTTCTGTGTATTATTACGTAACTGTTTGACTGCTTAGGCTGCTGAATACGTTTGTTTGGGGGGATGGTTTCTGTTCGATTAAATCACAAGATGACGAAGTCTGACGGGACCACCTTCCTGGGATTTGAGAAGACGATAATAATCAGATGTTTAGTGACGAAAATGGGGCATGATTTACAAATGTATAAAAGAGAAGCTCAATTAAGTATTTGAACAAGTTGTTGTTCCTTCTTGTAAGAATATAAAATCATCTTGAAGCTTATCGAGGTCTCCTAGATATTAATTGCGTACAGTGATGCCTCGAGATACGAGTGACCTGACTTAGTCAACTTTGGCCTGGTTTTTCAAATCTCTCTGTTTCTGTTACAGATCCCACACATAAAAAAATTTAAATCATGTATTTGACAGTTTTGGTCAACACTGAAAACCAAATGCATAAAGATTCCGTTCCGCTGCCGTTCTAGAAGGAAGTCCTCCCAAGCAGAAATCTCGCATGATTTTAAAAATGAACAAAAACTAGTAGATAAGTTTCTTTAGCCTCCGTGAAAAAACGACTAATATTACTTGCAGTGTACTGAGTCGCTTGTAGTAGTTTTGAAAGTCTTCTTTGTTTGTCTTCATGACTGTATAAAGTGGCAAGGTCTGGTGCGTACACTTGAACGCCGGTGCTGACTTTTGAGCACATCTTTGTATGTTTTTGTCTCCCATTGTGGACAAATTTGGTGCAGTCCTTGTGCAGCTGACGGCGCCTTAAAGGAATATAGCATCTGTTTTGAAACAAGGGGGAGGCAGCAAAGGACCATGGCAGGGGACCATGTTCGCTTTGCCAATTTCCCCTTTTCCCATAGCTGGGGGGCTTTGTGCGCCGTCCATTGACACTGCCAATTCTCATCCGCGCTTGACTTGCTGCATACATGCCTGTTGTTATGCAGGTTTACGTGCCCGCTTTCAGCCATTGTGCACACGTGTGTGTACAGTTTTTCAGGAACCCCGCATCCTATTCACGTAGCCGTACATCTGTCCTTGGCTGAGTGCAATTGTTGCAGTGGTGCGTGGCAGCTTCCTGCATCATCGCCACGTTATTCCTAATGGAAAAGTCTTTTCCATTAGGAATACTGTGACCAGTTGATTCCCAACCAGTGTGCACCCTAGGGTCTTTCTTCAATTCCTGCAAGTATATAAGCCTTGTGGTTAGGCTCATGTTTCACACCAAGTAAATCTGTGAGTAAATTAAAACAAGATCATCCTTATTTCATTATACAGTGGCGCTCACTGCGATTGGCTAGCAACCCGTTCAGTGTGTACCCCGCTTCTGGCCCAAAGATAGCTGGGATAGGCGCCAGCACGTCCGCGACCCTAGTGAGGATAAGCGGTACGGAAAATGGATAGATGTTTTATGACCACATTTTAATAAATTTCCATCTGAAATCACCTTTCCCTGTTGAAAGGAATGAAAATACTTTTAATTCATTCCGAGCACCCCAAAAAAACACCCCCAAAATGTTTGTGACATGCTTTTAATAATATCTCTCTACAGTATAGTACTTTATAAAAACATGGTCAAAATTTTGGCCACTGTCCATGTTTACTGCACAGACTTTGGGTGGGGCATTACTTAACTATTCAATGGAATAATCGATAGGATAATTTATGCTCAAGAGATTCGAATGTGATAGCCCTAGAATATATGCCTGTTAGGATTGTTATACAGGATATGTCTGTCTACATGTGTTGCTGCATCAGTTTAAGTATCAGTTACTTAAAGGGTTATAAGTATTGCATCATCAATTTTAGTTGCTGCTAGCGTTTGTAAACGCTGATACAGCTCTTGTATTGGATGTCATTCTTATGCAGGTGTACCTAATGAAGTGGCCACTTTTCATTTTTCACATTTCTTTGAAACCAAATAATAATATATTAGATTTAAATCAGTCATTCTCACATACTTATTAAAAAATATATATATTATAAAAGGATAATTAACCCTGGACAGTATGAGCCACTTCCCAGTGTTTCCAAAGAGTGTTTGGGTCCCTGCAAAGCCCACACACTGTGGGACATTGGTCAATTTGAATTACAAGCCCCCCCCCTCCCGCGATGCCATTTGCCTGGTAGACATGTGGCCGTTTCATGTCTGCCAGCGTTCTGTACACATGGTGCCACGTTGGTTGGGGTACAGTGGCATTTCTGTGACCATAAACCGCTGCATTGACGGCCGTGTGCACAATGCGGCTGAATGCACACTGTGGATGCACAAAACCCTCCCCAAAACACACACAGACGCTTTCCCTTTATGCTTAAATCCTCATCAAAGCCGCCCTTACCGCCTCTCTCTCTCTCTCTCTCTCTCTCCTTGGCCATCTATGTACAATTTTGTGTGTGTGTGCACATGTGCCTAAATGGGCCCTTTCCTGCTGTGTAATTGCGGGCTGCCCGTCAGCTCATTGGCTCTGCCCTGCGTGGCGACTAAAAGATGTTGCTAATCCCTCAGTATAAAGCCGCAGGTCAAGCAGCCAGCGGCGCTTGAATTCAACTCTGGGACGGCAGCCACAAATTAGGACAGGCCGACAAGGCCCCGCAGCATTCTGGGTATTGTTGTGAGCTGCCAACTGGCCTCAAAAGCCCGTGGTCCCCGTGAGAAGGAGCAGCCAAAGGAGAAGTGGAGATTGATGGCAGCACGGTGACCTGCGAGCTCCCCGACAAATTCATATCGGCACTATACGCTTGACACTAAGACTGTTCTTGAGGAGCAAGGCCCTTCCTTGACCCAAGTGCTCTAAAGCCGACCCTCTAAACACACATTTAAACATAAAGATCTTTGATTCTGTTTATTTCGAAATAAATTCTCAATGTCCACTTTATAACAACTTTTTTTGTAAGACCTAAATGTATTTCCCTCCATGGGCTGGAAACGATGTGTATTCTAGGTTTCTTTTTCAGCATACTTCAAGTGACATCATTCCAATATTTTGCTCGCAAGTGCCACAATTTAGTACTTTGAGGAAACGAAAAGAGGAAGAATACCTCACTCGTGCAGTTCTCCAAATAGGTAAAGTGCACTTGATTCAAACTGTTTATTGGTCACTCCTAGTTGAATTTTACTGTAAAACTAATACTTAAAACAAAAGACAATTAAACATTGTATATTCATCTATGCCACTTATCCTTACTCGGTTGCCATGTGACTTGGGGGCATGACTGACTTTAGACCATCCATCCATTTTCTGAGCCGCTTCTCCTCACGAGGGTCGCGGGCGTGCTGGAGCCTATCCCAGCTATCATCGGGCAGGAGGCGGGGTACACCCTGAACTGGTTGCCAGCCAATCGCAGGGCACATACAAACAAACAACCATTCGCACTCACAGTCACACCTACGGGAAATTTAGAGTCTCCAATTAATGCATGTTTTTGGGATGTGGGAGGAAACCGGAGTGCCCGGAGAAACCCCACGCAGGTACGGGAAGAACATGCAAACTCGACACAGGTGGGGCCGGAGATTGAACCCCGGTCCACAGAACTGTGAGGCAGATGCTCTAACCAGTCGGCCGCCGACTTTAGACCAGTGGTTCTCAATTGTTTTCTCTTACGAACCCCCCCAGTAAAAAGAAACAAATTTGCAACCCCCCCACCCGCGGGCCCCGCGAGTACACTTCTATATAAAATTGTATATAAAGGTTAATCTAATCTAATCCTTATAAACATTGAAGAAAGTACAAGAGAAAGACATATAGACTGCCATCTACTGCAGTGGATGTGCAAATACACTTTATTCTAGTACAGCAAATCTTCAGGGTCTCACACGTGCCCCCCCCCCCCACCCCCCCACCCTGCCACTCTTTGGGAAACACTGCTTTAGACCAAGATATTTTAAAGACCCTGTAAATTGAATTCAGAGATTTGTTTCTAAATACAATATGCATGTTGAAGATAATTGCTGAAAATGTTCAAAGACTGGAATTGTGGAGATACAGTATAGCGGTAAACTGTGTTTTACCATTTCAGTTTTCCTTTGTGTGTGTGTGTGTGTGTGTGTGTGTGTGTGTGGTTAAAACTCCACCACGTGATGCACTTTAGCATCCAGCATGAGTCGCCCCTCCCCTACTACATAACAACTTGAGCGACTTTGTTTATATCAGCAACTATCCAGCGCAGTTGTGATTTGCAGTTAGCTAGCTAGCTATGCCGAAAATGCATCCTCCCTTCAGATAGTACGCAGACATGGCCGCTTTAAAGCGCCTTGTCATGAAGAAAATGCAAAAAAAGCGAAGGGGGGGAAAAAAAGTTCGAGTTGACAGCCAGCATGTGGACAAGGGGCTTTGCGCTGGCGTGGCTGTTTTAGAGTGCCTCATAGTTGCGGCATGGAAAATTCCTGCCATGATTCCAGCCACTGGAGGCAGATATGTTTTCGTGGTTCAAACATAGTTATGCGTAGGCAGAAGAGTGATGCTAAACGAAGTAGCATCCATTTTTCCAGGTCATTGAAGAGGTATTTGACAGTTGAGCGGGTCGCAGTTTCAGTGCATTCAGCGGACACGCCCACGGCGTCTGAGAGCAGAGAGAACGGAGAAGGATTTTTCTTGATCTGTGATTTAAATTTTTTTTTTTTAATCATTCAAATGTGACATTTTTGTTGAAAACACTTTTTTGTGATGACTCGTATTTTCATTTTAAAAGGACTTCAAAACGGTCATTGGACTTCCATACCGTATTTTCACGACCATAAGGCGCACTTAAAAGTCTTAAATTTTCTCCAAAATGGACGGGGCGCCTTATAATGCAGCGCGCCTTATGTGTGCACCGAGTTCCAACATCTATAAATGAGATGAGTGCTTCGCTTGACTTATTTTAATTTTTTTTGACCGCTTGACTGGCAGCATTTCCTGCTGACACGCTGCTTATACAGAGGGAAAGCGGACGTGGCTGAGGACAGCATGCAGACGCTAAAGCCACGCCCCCAGTAGATATATAGCGTCGGGGTGTGCATTGTGCAAAACAACATCGGTTTGGCTAAGGACCCCCGAAAATGGCACCTACGAAGAGAAACGCTTACGAAGCACAGTTTAAACTGCAAGCTGTCAGTTACGCGGAGGCACATGGGAATCGAGCAGCCGCGACAGAATTCAAGATCAACGAATCCATGTTTCGCAAGTGGAGGAAGCAGGAAAACGAGCTTTGCCAAGTCAAGAAGACGAAGCTGAGTTTCCGCGGAAACAAGGGGAGGTGGCCCGAGTTGGAAGACCAACTCGAACAATGGATTAATGAGCAAAGAACAGCCGGGAGAAGCGTCTCTACGGTCACCATTCGACTGAGTGCAATAACTCTGCCATGTGCAGCAAGTGAGGAAGCTTGCCATCATTCCGGGAGGCTTGACTAAGGAACTCCAACCGCTGGACATCCGTGTAAACCGGGCGTTCAAAGTGAAGTTACGAGCGGCGTGGAAGCGATGGATGACAAATGACACAGTTTTACTAAGACTAGGAGGCAGCGCCAAGCGAGTTACGCCACAATTTGTGAATGGATTATGGATGCTTGGGCTAACGTGTCTGCTTGCACTGTTGTTCGAGCGTTCGTAAAAGCCGGCATCATTTCTCAGGAGCCGCACGGCAACGAGACGGACTCGAACCTGGCGTGTTTGATGGAGAACTTGCCCAGCTGTTCATTTCGGATACAGAAGATGAGAACTTTGATGGATTTGTGGATGAGGATTGATTAAAAGAAATAACATGAGTACATTAAATACTTCAATAAAGTATAACCAAACTCAGTTTTGCTCATGCTGTCTTTTTAAAAACGTTGTTTTAGCGTGCATGCATGCTACCGTATGTTTTAAGCTAGCGTATGTTTTACCATGCCTGCGCCCAATAATACGGTCCGCCTTATGTATGTGTTAAATACAGAAATAGAACCCGTAACTGAGACTTTTAATACGGTGCGCCCTATGGTAGTAAAAATACGGTAGTTTTACTCCTGTAAAAAAAGATTAGCGATCTTAGTGATAAGTTAACAAGGCTAAAGACATGACGCCGGTGTACCCCGGCAGCGGGGCGAAGCTCTTCACTTTTGTGCTGTCTGATGAATGATGACCCTTTGTTGTACATCTCATAAAGGCTGCCGTTCCGCCCCTTTTCATAAGACCCAGCCTGCAAAAGTGAGGCGTGAATAGCATTAGTGCAAGTCAGTGCACCCATAGCTGTGTGGCCAGGCCTGAAAAGGCAGCCTGCGCGGCCTCCACCCCAACTTTTATAAGGCAAGATGATTGAGGGAAGAAGAAACCTGCCTTGCCAATAGAGGAAGGGACGGGGAGGCGAGGATGGAGGCGCGTCACGACGGATGGACGGACAAGATAAAAACACAGGCAGCAGACGCCGAACAGCAGCCTCACATCCCCGTGCAAGTCGGGAAGTGAAGGGGAACAGGTTTGCCTCCGAGGGGCTGAAAGGGCTCCGGACAAAAGGTGCGAGGGGAAGAATGGAGGCAGTCAGGACTGGCACTGGGCCGGAGTTAGATCTCATTTCTCAAGTGTCATCGCACTATCTGTCTCCTCCTCCTCTCGGCCCAATTACCGCCACAATGACCGAGGCCCCCACTTTCCTGTACAGCCGCATATGCTCGTCCGCTTGTAAAGCCCTAACTCCAGTCGGACTATGAGCTTTTGATGGGTACAGTATGTGCCTGACTCAAAGGCGCCTAGGAGCTTGTTTGTCAGGTTGATGAACGTCAACGTCTGAACACAAGCATGTACAGTATGTTACATTTCAGGAGTGTTTTGCACGACAGTATATCATAACACAGCACAAATGACTGTTATTAGACAGCTTTTGAATCACAAATGTAAATCTTTCCTTTCACAGCCATAACTGTATGTTGTCAGCAGTGTACATTTAAAATCCTTAGGCCAGAGGTTTCCTAACTAAGGCCAAGGGGCCATTTGCGGCCCTCTGCCTGTTTTTAGCAGCCCATAGCATACAGTGGACCCCCACTATTCATGGAGGATAAGGACCGGCTGGACCACGAAGAATGAAAATCTGCGGATAATAGATGCCCATTATGATTACAAAAAAAGTCATTGGAGTCTGGAACATGCTATTTTTGTTACAATGTTTTTTGTTTTTTTTTGTAAAGCCGTTTGTCTTTGGCAACATATTAGGAACTAGGAAGCACACTAATTCTTCGCAGCTCATGAAAGCGACTCGCCAATGTCACCGTGACAAAGCACACCTCCATGGTGGGTTTGGATAAAATGTGAACGTTTCAAACATTTTCAAGCTTTTTTATATTTATTTACAATAACTTTGCACTGTACTGGGTGTTTGAGGCCATGAAAATAAACTTGAAAACAATTTTTTACTGTACAGTAATAAGGGTGCATATGACCTCAAAAAAGAAGTGCTTCAATGTAACGGACAATTGGAGATACAGGACAACCACCCGATATATATTTTATTTAAACACAAAAATTCGTGAGTAGGCGGGGATAACCTGTTAAGTGTTTTGGGGTTGGTCCCCCCGCCCAAAAAAAGAAAAAACACAATGACAAAAAAAGTGATTAAAAAAAGAAAAACATTTGAAAAAATTGAGCAAATGGGTGATTCAGCTGGTGTGAACCACGAGTATGCTAAAATGATGCGTGGGTACGTTGTTTGCCTGCATTGTACGATGTAGTTTCCACACTTGGTGGCAACAGACTCAATGGGAAAAGTTTTGAGCGCCCCTTACCAGAATTACCTCACAAAATTAGACAACTGAGATGAACGAACGTCCAAGTCTGCAATGCATGCACAAATCACATTCAATTTAAGAAAATCCTGATCAAAATGAAATATTTCAGTTCGGTTGTTCTGCTGTAAATTTAAATTACAGTAAAGTAAAGAAAATACCTTTACATTACTTGAAATTAGCTAAGATTTTTCAGCAATCTGATTTTTTTTCAGTGTACCCACCACCCCATCGAATGCAGATACTCATTAAAACATGGCATTATAAATTTTCATTGTTTTTTTTTTGACAGTACATCCATCCATCCATCCATTTTCTGAGCCGCTTCTCCTCACGAGGGTCGCGGGTGTGCTGGAGCCTATCCCAGCTGTCATCGGGCAGGAGGCGGGGTACACCCTGAACTGGTTGCCAGCCAATCGCAGGGCACACACAAACAAACAACCATTCGCACTCACATTCATACCTACGGGCAATTTAGAGTTGCCAATTAACCTACCATGCATGTTTTTGGGATGTGGGAGGAAACCGGAGTGCCCGGAGAAAACCAACGCAGGCACGGGGAGAACATGCAAACTCCACGCAGGCGGGGCCGGGGATTGAACCCCGGTCCTCAGAACTGTGAGGCAGACGCTCTAACCAGTCAGCCGCCTTGACAGTAGGACGTTAATGATTTAACATGTTCAAATTGCTATGAAGTGGACTTTAACTTTCCCCACATTGTCAGAACAATTTAATTGTCCAAAATGTATACCTAAAATAAAGACTAAAGATTTATGGCGTGTTAAGGGCTCTACTCCAACCCCCGATGGATCAATATATTGAACTTGAGGCATGTCCGAGTATGTTCCTGTGCCCCCTTTCTCCTGACTGTGCATGCTGCGGAGGCAGTTGACCATCTCTTCGCATCCCTGGCTTCACTTGCAGCTCTTCTGTGGGAATGCAACACCCTCATTGTGTCTCTGCTGGCACGCCATATGTTGATGCTCTCGTATTGATGGCCGTCTTGTGTATGAGTGAGGTTTGGGCGGTCAGCTGCACAGGAAAACAAAGAGGAATCTGAGACAGATGGCATGTTGGGTGTTGTTTAAGTGGCAGCTGACATGTCACAGTTTGTATTGTTGGAGGCCCCTTAAAGCAGCCTTTGCCAAATTTAGAGCCAGGAACCAAAACAGATCCTGTGTCAGTTTTTAGTGAAAACAGAAAATGTTCCTTCTCAGAGTTCGAGCAGTCACCATTTTCAATTACAGCGGAATGTTTTACCTTGACCTATGAGTGCCCCGACGTACAGTTTTTGTTTTTTTTTTTGTGTTATGAGACGTCGCTTGATCGATTGATCAATCAACCATTACAGTGATAGTTTCCATTATTAAAAACTTAACAAAAAATGTTTTGGGGGAGCTAGAACGGATGAATATCATTTCAAAGGAAAAGATGCTTTCTATACAGGAAAATTGAGTCACAAGCTTAGTCATGGAATGATTTTTTTAAAATGTATTTTTTATTTTTACCTCGTTTGCTGTCCCTGAGATTCCTTCAGCAAGATCCTGTGCCTTAACCTTGCCCACCAAATCATCCGCGTGACCTTTAAACCTTCTCAAGTGGGGAAACAGAGCGCTCTCTTGAGAGGACACCCCTCGGTTCACGCGCTCCTAATTGGCACAAATGTCCATCTTACCTGAAGGAGTTACTTATTTGAAGCGCATCAAAACATTCTTTTACGGGTAACTACATTGGATTTTCAAAAATTCTTATTAAATTATGTCTGGTTACTGCTCCAACATACTGAGACCAGTTCCCACTCGCTGGACACTTCATTAGGTACACTTGGAAACTGATCACATTCAGTTAATGTACATTCTGCCTAGAATTGATTTTAACAACAAGTTAATGATTTAGGTTGCAGCGCACTGAATTCTGTTCCTAATATTTTGGTTATTTCGAAACAAGAGCGAGGCAAAATATTGGACGTTGGAAATATTTCAAGCCCCTCCCACAATATGAGCAATTGCAACCATAATGATAAACATTTGGCTAAATATGACAGTGTCAATAAAAATGTGCCCTATTATCGTAGTATTTGCTGTCATGTCAGTGTGCAGTTTAAAATATACATGTATGTCTTCATTCAATTAACAAATTGCATGCTTGTTGTTTGGAGTGGTGTGCAACTACATTGTTACTAATATTCTGCCAATCTGCCCCTCACATGTCACTCAAATAAAATAACCAAAATTAGAAACACCCCTTGGTATGAAGAAGTGTATTCCAAACAACTGCAAACTACAACCACAATAATCAACATATGGTTAAATTTGTGCTTGAGCTTTGTGTATCCCAAATACGACAAACTGCAACCACGGTAACAAAATTGTTAGGACCGACAATGTCAATCAAAACTTTAACAAATATTATCTTTGTTTAGGCTCTCATTAGATTGTGAAGGTGTACCTAATATTGTGGTCACTGCATTGGCATTCAATGTCCAATAATAATAAAAAAATAAAGCCATCTTCTTGATGCATGTGGAGAGCAAAGGGAATTAAAGAGGATGGAGGAGAAGGTGGGAGGCTGAATAATGCCCGCTTCCCTCCTTCTTTTCCTCCCCCCATCCTCTCGCACACACACCGAAGTAGAGATGCAAAAATAACAGCAGAGACAGAAAAGAAGATATTTTGTAAAGCAGACAAGTTCCCTGTCACCCCGCCTCCTGCGTGGACGAAGCCGCCCGCAGGCCCCTTTTGTCCCACGCAGGCATGAATACAAAGTGGATGTAATGGAGAGAAAAGGGAAAATTGGCATTGTCGGGGCTCGTCCTTAAATGGAAAGAACATTGTACTCTGTTCGTGGGTGTGGGTGTGTTTCTGGGTTTTGGTTCATTTTATGCGTACATTAATACAATATCTTTCTTTTACATTATAATAATTGAAAGAAAAACTAAGCAGTAAAGATAAAATAATGATTGCATTTAATACAGTCTGATTTAAAATAATATACTGTATGCAATGTAGTTGCAATTGAAAATTCATAAATGTTAAGTGTTTTCTCAGTTTTATTTCATCCTTGATTGTATATAATTATTAACAAATTATAAATCTAATAATAATAATATATCAATATTACTGTTGATAAATGACAGTATTTCTCAATCACAAAACCCTATTGTCTGAACCAGATGCTGTGTCCTCAACCCTTAAGCACTTTTCACCAAGCTAGACAAAATTTGATTTCACCCACTGAAACACATTTTGCACTCTGATGCACTTGTCGCATAATGCTAAGCACAAGTGGCAAAAGGTAAATTCACTTTAAGCACAGGTATCTCAACATAAACTCAGCAACTCATCTCGCATTTGTGGCTAATGATGAGAAGAAACCAATTTCAGACAGTTCAGGCAGGCCTTGTTGAAGTTTCACGAGAGACAATCGGAGAGACAGAGGCAGAGTACGAGGAGGTGTGTGTGTGTATGAGAGAGAGAGAGACAACAAAAGAGAAAGAGAGAGAGTGCATGTGTGTGTGAGCGTGATTGGGAGAAAGCAAGAATGAGAGTGTGTATGTCACTGACCTGCACGACAGGCCACAAATCCCAATCAAATCAATGTTCCTCAGCCACAAAAAAAACACACCACTCACAGTCCACAATATTCTACACACCTACAGCACAATGAGCTGTAATATCATATTCGTTGCATAAATTTTGTTGTTTTAGTTTAGTTTGCAGTACAACTACAATGTTTCTAAAAATATAATCATTTTAAAAGTCCATCTCACACAGCTAAAATTATAATATATAGTACATAGAAACCGCTCTCAAATAATAAACATATGGTAAAACATAACATTTGAGTATTATGAGCTCTGGAAATGCAGAGTGTGTTTATTTTATAAAACAAAAAAGGTAGCACTAACTAGATGGATGCAAAAGCATAAATTAATCTTGGATCAACTTAAAGTGTCCAATAGTGTCTGGTCCGCACATTCAAAACAAACACCGGGCTAAATTTAGCATCCCATTCATCATGCTCTGGGGTTTAAAAAAAGAAGGTGTGGGTGTAAAAAGGGGGGTCAGGGAGCTTTAACTCTGTGACAAAGCCTCATTTGCAGGTCAATGCGATGGCACACTCTCCTCTCCTCTCTGTGCAGCTCGCCTTTGTTGGCGCTTGCCTGCGCCCATGCCAGATGGTCATGGAAAATGCTAATTCCTCGGCCCTATTTGCCTCCTTTCTGCATTTAATTGCACACTGCCCCGCTAATTGTGTGCTGCCGAGGGGAGGAGGAGGATGTCATTTAAAAAAAATTTTGCTCTAAAATGACAGTTGTTTTTGTTTTTGCAGCATGAATTGGATTCACTTTGGTGTAAGGTTACTGCATTGAAAGGATTTGCAAGCCTTTCACAATAGGATGTGGATAGACTTCTGATTTTTCATTATATATATTTGTGTATATAGGGGGGGGGGAAATTGGGTATGTGTGTGTGTAGGGGGGGGGGGGGGTTAAAATCATTATCAAGTGTTTATAAATCAGATATAAAAAGTCTACACACCCCTGTTCAAATGTCAGGTTTTTGTGGTATAAAGAAAAATGACACCAAGATAATTTTTAAAGAGTTTTCCACCATTAATGTTACCCAACCTGTACAACTTGATTGAAAAAAATATATATCTTTTCAAGAGGGGGAGTAAAAATAAACCTAGATAATGTGGTTGCACAAGTGTGCACACCCTCGTATCACTGGGCTGTGGCCATGTTCAGATTTACGTTCCAACGTGTTAAATGGGGGTCAGCACACACCTGCTGCCATTTCAAGTGCCTCTTATTAATGCCAAATAAATTTCAGCTGTTCTCATAGGCTTTTCATCTCTTTTTTACCTTTTGCAGAAGCCTGAAGGTTTTGTGCTAGCGCTGATTGCTATTTCAAACAGTTCTTATTTCACTCCACCTTGTCTAAGGCCACGGCTCCAGCTGAAGAAAAACAGCCCCATTGTATGATGCTGTCATCATCAGGCTTCACTGTAGCTGTGTTTTTCTTTTGGTGATGAGCAGTGTTGTGATTGCACCAAACATACTGAGTATATCAGACCTTAAGCCAAGCTCCTAAACACATGTAAGAAGATGTATGAGCAAAAACATGTCAAAAAGCCTACTAGAACAACTTAACTTTGGGGGGGGGGGTATTCAGAGGCCCTCTAAATGGTAGCAGATGTGTGCTGACTCCAATTTAACAAGAGTTTGAATGTGAATGGTTAATTTGGAACACAACCACATCCCACTAATAAGAGGGTGTGCACACTTGTGCAACCACAATATTTCAGTTCTTTATTTTTACTTATTCTCTTGAAAATATTTTTAAAAATTCAAGCTCGGTATCAAACTAATGTATTATTATTAGTGGCAGATGTAGATGTTGCCCACTACCCCCCACCACACACACACACACACTTTTTATGGATGGTTGGAATTGTTTTTGCACTTGTGACTCTGTGAACGATACCATCGCAGAAATGTCGCAGTAAGTTAACATATCCAACAAAAACATGCCAATGTGAAATGTCTGCGTTGCGTTCAAAGGTCATACGGGACACGACGCACGAGGGCCTCATGAGAGTGATTCCCCCCGCGCCCCCATCTGCAGCTGCTTGTGTCATTATATTCCATTGACGGCTTGTTAGTGAGGCCCGCACATAAACTGTCATCTCCTGCCTTTGTGTCCATCAAAGTAGCCCAAATTGAGTTATAACAGCCACTTCCTGTACAGCGCTCATATTAGGATGTATGGAAAATAATGGGATGTTGGCAAAAGACATTTAATCAGATAGATAAATAGATGGATAGATAGATGGAGAGATAGATATACTGCATCATTGGCAGGAGCAATCACAATGTATTTATTATATTTTATATAGTTGCACAGATGAAGAGGGAAAAAAATGGAAGGTAACCCCCTTTAACTTGGAGGCGGGGTACCCGAGACCCCGAATGTGTCCTGTCTCCAGCACAGAGGGGACTTCATTAAAGTAACACATGAACAGCTGTTGTCTTTAACATGTAAACTATTGAGATTTTTAAAAGTCCACTCAATGACGCCCGCGGCTCCCCGCAGGCATATGGGCGTTAATTAGCTGGATATAGCCATAGATTAATTATAATATTTTTTTCGGCCATTGGTATCAATAGAGCTGCCAGACAAAGTGTCTTTTGTTCTCTGATGCAGGACATTCTGTGGCTGACTGAATGGGTCTTGGCTATGTCTACATGGATTTGCCATATGGCAACAAAAAGCAAAGAAAGGAGCCCGAGAGCGCTTTGTGTTGGAAATCAGAACAAGCCCCGGCGGCTTATTGCCGCATAGAGCCGACAAAGTCACTCTTGCCATCAAAAGTCTCCATTTTTATCATGTCACACAGTCAAAGCCATTGGAGCAATCGCACAATGCTGTGGATAATTATCATGATGTGGTCGGGCATGCGCAATTTGCAATCCTTAGGGTGGAAATATGGCAATAAAATCCACTTAGAAGATGGCGTGGTCCAGCTAAGGTCCAATGCAATTTTTTTCCGAGATGAGTCACACTGTATTTCAAAAACAAAAATTCCCATGAGGAAATATTGGAATTTTAGAAAAAGAATCCCTTCCAGCAAACTCTCACCATCTTTATTAACTGTACTTGAAATCACCTGAGAGAGGTGCATCTGTATGAGTGCTACTGTTTCTGTTAGCAACTGAGTTCAAATGGGCTTGAACGTCAACTCTAACTCAACTTTAACCTATTTATGTAAATACGGAATGTGTTAGACCAATATATTTTTTATGGCCGATATCAATATCGATTAATAGTCAAGGAGGGCGATATTTGCTATAAAATGGAAAATATTGGTGTCAAATTTTTTAATACAAACTCCAACTCTTTGTTAAAATGCCTATAACATTTATCAAACAGCTTTTCAGATTTGCAAAAGTTATTTTTTTTTTTCTTACACGAGACGTCTTTGTTTTAAAATACTAACAAAAAGTGCAGAGAGCTCCTAAACTCAGCAGTAAGTTAAAACTTAAGTAACCCCTTAAATCTTTCTGCAGTAAATGTTTTCCAAAATTTAAATCCAACTGAAATGTTAATCTCTTACTCATCTTTGCTTTAAATTCAAACAAAAAAGTGCAGGGAATTTCTAGAGTCAGCAGCATCTCTTGAAAATGTAAATGAATAGTTCCCTGAAGTTTTAAATTGATCAGCCATCTGATTTGTTTTTTTTTTTAAGACTGATGTCGATATGCATCAAAATTACAAATATTGCTGCAGATAATTGAAAATCGGTCCATCCCTATTATGTATGTTTGGATACAGAATTTACAACATGCTAATTACATTAAAAAAAAAGGCCACCAGCATTTAAAAACTGACAAATTGAAGCTGCTGCGTCGTGCTCAACCCGGATTGACGCATCGCTGCGCCCGCCGTGCGTTTGGTTTCTTTCAATTTTGTGTAAACTTGCAAGTATGACCTGCTGAATGCTGTGTGTCAATAGAAGAAGACAATTACAAAGACTTGAGGTTTTTCTCTTTCCAGCTCTGGCAGGTGGCCTCCACGCCCAGTGTACCCACAGTGGAATAAACAGCATGTGTGTGTGTGTAAGTGGGTCTTTTGGGGGGCTCGTTGAGTGCGGCTGCATGTGGGGATGGGGGGGTGAGTCTCCGTTGTGGACAATGCGGGGATCCAAAGGCAGCTGCTGCTTCTATAGAAGGCCAAAGGGCCTTTAAATCCCAGCCTATATCCCGCAGCTGCCATGTGCTGCTCAAGTCTCAATACACCACCCCCTTAAAAAAAAATAAAAAAATACACACATAACATACACTCACCCCCACTCTTACAAGGTATAAAAAGGCTGCAGCTGAGCCCCACAGTGGATGGAGAGTCGTCCAGTCATAAATAGGGAAGAAAAGTAACCACAAATGCAAAAGGTTATTTAAAAAAAAAAAACATTTATTCATCTTTTTTTTGTTTTTGTTTGTTTTGCTCATGAGGGCACTTGCATGGAGAACAAACATGTTTAAAAATGGCTCAGAGACACAAAGGCAACTATAGTGTACGCTACAAGCTACATGATTGCAAATACACCGCCATTAAAAAAATAAGTAAATAAAATAAACATACACCGTAAGGCTAAATCAAGAATTCACTTAACATGTACAAAAGAAACATAAATAAATTATAAGTTAAAATGGTCTTAAAAATATACATTTACAGGAGAGAATAAAACCCAACAACAGATTATTCATTTACAGGCTGATGTCTCAATAAAGCTGTACACTTTTGGCCAGTGTAGACAATTTAAAGTCTCTCCCCCCCCCCTTAAGGATTGCACAGATGTTAAAACACTGTTAACACGGTCAAGTGGCAGCAACAATGAATGCTACATTTGTACTGGATTTATAAAATAAAAACAATTTAAAAAACACGGCCACACCTTCCCCACCCCGAGAGCCCGGCCGGTTCAGTCCTGAGAGGCCGACGGAGGAGGTCCGGAGTCCGGCCAGCGACGCTCCACAGGACCGGGGGGGAAGGAGGCCAGCCGGCTATGGTCCACCCACTACTTTCTTTCCTTCCTCCGTGTGTTCCTCAAACATACCCACACTAGTAGTAGTGCAAAAATCCACCTAGAGAGGAAAAAAAATTGGCGAAAATTTGAGTGTTCCTGAAAGAACAAAATGGAGAAATACAACAAGCGATACGACGAGCGTCCTCCTCGCCAGGAAGCAAGAGCAACAAAAGGGGCGTCACCTTATTTTCCCGCCACGGCGTGTGACGTTTTCACCCCGCCCTCCCTTTCACGATCACCCCTCCCCCACCCAATTCGCTTTTTGGGGGGGGGGGGCTGTTAAATCCTTTCAAAATAATGCAAAAAAATATTTTTTTTTAAAAATGGAATCCCAATCATAAAGAAAAAAGGAAATCATATGAGTCAAAGCATCAAGAAATAACCGGAACACGACTCATGATAGTAAAGAGCAAGTTTGGAAAACAGAACAGAAGAAATTACCTGATGGAATCGCCCCTAAATACAACCGAATTATGTGATGATAATTTTTCAAATAAAGCTCAATTTAATAGCCTTAACATGACTCATGTAAATAACAATAATAAATAAAAACATATAGCAGAAAGCGCCCTAACATGTCCCAGAATTTGTAAATTGAGATTTTTCAAGATAAAACAGAAGATCCGATTAAACGGCCTTAAACGACTACTGTAATACTAATAAAGTAAATGTGATTTTTTTTTTATGGTTGGATTTATGCCAAATAGCAATGAACTTCAAAATAATATGGAAAAATCTCAATTAAATAGCCCGAATGTGATTTTAACAACTAAAACGACCGAATGAAATAATCGCAACACAATTCAGGCTGGTAAATAGCAGTGTAACTCAAAGTTAAATAGACAAGATCAGATAGAACTGCCTATGCGCAACCTGTAGCAATAAATCAACGCAGTACAAATGGAATATAATATTTAGAATTATGAGTAAACAATGGGTGTTGGAATGGTTTGTAATTGTACCTTCAACGGATCCTCTTCCTGGGGGTTTGCTCCATGGGAATGGGAGACTTGGAGTGTTGGCTCAGCTCCACACACTTTCTCTCCGCGGCCCTCTTTCGCTTCACGAAGAAATCTAAACGCGACAAAGCAGAAGATTAGGAATTGAAGCTGCCCCCACTATATGGATGCTGGGTCCGCCGCCGTACCAGTGATGTGCGTGTTGCTGTCCGCGGGGGCGGTCGTCCTCTTCCGCCCGCCACACGGGGCCTTTCTGCGGGCCAGCCCCCAGGAGTTGAGCTTGTCCGCGCGATTCTCCTGGTTGAGCTCCACCGTCGCTCCGTCGCTCCCCTCGGGCGCGGCCAGACGCTCCAGCGCGTCCGGGTGCTGCTTGACGGACGTCGCGGGCACGCGGGGCTGGGATGAGCCCTGGTAGAACGCCGGGGTGTTATCCGAGGAGACCTCCACCCACTCGTAGTCTCCATCCAGGGGGGTGTTGGCCTCAAAATTAAAGTTCCACCGCTGCCGGTCGCGCTCGGAAATCTCCCGCAGCTTGACGCTCATTTCCAGGCTCAGCTCGTCGTGGTCCACCGGTCCGAAGAGGTTCCGACAGACGCTGGTGCGCTTGTGGAGGGGGAAGGTCCTCCGGGCCACCAGCCGCTCCATGGCGATGCTCGATAACTGGGCGTGAGACATGTCCCCCATTAAGCCACACAACAACAACAAAAACAAGATTTGACAAGATTTCCAATGCGGATCCCTCGCGCGCGCGCGCGTGTGTGTGTGCGTGTGCGTGTGTGTGTTCCACGCTGCGCACTTGCGTTTAAATGTACCGTGCTAGTAAAAGTCAAGAGTATATAACCTCCAGTCAAGCCGTCAGTCAGAGCGCACACCTCGGACGACGTCGTGATTGGCTGCTACAAGTCCAACCCCCTCCCCCCCCAAAACACACGCACACACATACGTACACGCACACAACCCCCACTCTGTCTTTACGCACAGTGTTTCCCAATCTTTCCTGATACAAGGCACACACGTTACATACAAAGAAATCTCACTACACACCATTAAATAAAATGTTTAAAAAATAATAATAAAGTGGACACAGGTTAACAAATGGAAGCGCGTTAGATTGTTCTGCCTATCGCTTTCAGTCATACGTATGGCTTGACAGGAGCAAAGATTCAATACAGGGAAGCAAAATTGGAAATTTCCAATGGGAATTGATGGAATTTACAAAAGTTTTAGCTTATAAATATAGTTGGTGGAAATATATTTGAGCATAATTCTGAATAAAACGACCAAATTTCATGCAAGTATTTCCTGAAACCTTTAGCAAAAATGCAGAGAGAAGCTTGTTTTTTTTTTTTTTTTTTTTTTCTATTAATCTGAATTGTTTGAGTGAGAGATACATTTTTGTAGCATATATAGTTCTTGGACCAATTAAGTGAAATTGGCACAGGTGATCTTTCATGAAATGATAACAACTGAAAATGCATGTACTTTTTCAGATTAGATGGAGATATTTCAAAAGCCACAAATTGGTGTTTTTTTAGGCTGCCAGTAGACACAAATCATTCTCGGAGCCAACATCATCTAACAATTCTCTTGGGGGGGAAAAAAAAAAAAAAAAAAAAAGCTCTGAATGGGGAGGATCTTGCGTCTTCGAATTTGTTGCGTCATCGTTGTTTATGCTCCCTGGTTAACTTTCCTCCATGTCACGGCTGCCCCTGTCGTTTTCTGACTTTATAAGACTCCAAAATTTCTATCAAACAATCAATGAAGGTCCACTCAATGAGTCAATCAATCAATAAATCAATCAACCAATCAATCAATCAAAGTCAATAAATCAATAAATCAATCAGTCAATAAATCAACCGTGGTTTAGTCTCTCAAAGTAAGGAAGGTGTGTTTTCAAATGTAGCGAGTAAAAGTGAAAAGTCGTAACCAAGTAACACAGATGTACCAAAATCTACTTCAATGCAGTAACGAAGTGTTTGTGTTACATTACTTTCAATTCCTGACAGCACAGCGCTATAAGCTCATTCATCTAATTCATTTACCTTCTTATTTTACCCACTGGTTGATCAGATTTATTTAAAAACTACTAGTTATTTCCTCCCCCCCCCCCCCCCCCCCCCCCCCCCCTTCAAATCAATTATGACCCACAGGAGAGCACAACAATAGAAAACAACACAACCTCCCCTCCAGGCTTCACTCCACTCCTGCAACGTCAGACGTCATCGTCTCTCTTTTTTTCTTCTTGACACACACGTATCTGCTGTGTTTTTAGTGAGCCTTCTCGTCACACCTTTTTCCTGCTATGAAGTGATTTATTGCAGCAATTAAAATGAATAATAATAAGAATTTTAAAACATCAGACCACGCTATTGTAAAGTTGTGTAACTTGTCAATTACACAAACAAATGTTAGTGGTATATAGAGACAAGTCCCCTATATGATTTAATACAGATCAGAATGAAAACACATGTTTATGCATTTCAATACCAAATACAGTTTCATAAATCGCTCTCTTACAAACGTCTTTCTATTAGATGGTGGACACACAGCGCCCCCTAAAGGTAAAAAAGTTCAACTTTAGGGAAACCATATGAAATATTAAATGTGGTATTTAAAACTAGCTAGACATGATTTCTAGTCCTGCATGTTTAATACATTGAAATTCACATTTAATGTAACGTAACAATTTGATTGAAAAATGTCATGGTTTGCCTTTAGTGTGCAAACAGGTAAACATCTCAGAATTACACTCGTGAAGCTGTAATGATCCTATTTAACAAATTCAATGTGTATAAACAAGCAAAACCAAATGATGCAATGAACCAAAACGCCCTATAGATGATAAAATCTTATTTTTTTAAATTAATTATTTCTTGATCATGTTGACGAGATCAAATCAAAGTCATTTAAAAAGATGAATAGGATGATTGGCTGCCACACCCCACTGCAGAAATGTGCCGCAACAGTAGATTCATGTATGGTGCCACAACGACATCTAGTGTCAAACCGGTGCAGTGAATGGAAACTATTCATCCATCCATTTTCTGAGCTGCTTATCCTCACTAGGGTCGCGGGCATGCTGGAGCCTATCCCAGCTGTCATCGGGCAGGAGGCGGGGTACACCCTAAACTGGTTGCCAGCCAATCGCAGGGCACATACAAACAAACAACATTCGAACTCACATTCACACCTACGGGCAATTTAGAGTCCCCAATTAATGCATGTTTTTGGGATGTGGGAGGAAACCGGAGTGCTCGGAGAAAACCCACGCAGGCACGGGGAGAACATGCAAACTCCACACAGGCGGGGCCGGGGATTGAACCGTGGTCCTCAGAACTGTGAGGCTGACGCTCTAACCAGTCGGTCACCGTGCCGCCTGAATGGAAACTAGTTTAAAAAAAAAAGGAAAAGAAAAACTGCTGAAGACGATGACTTGCAAATGAAACACAATAATAAATAATGATAGTTAAAAAACAATAAACATTTTGACACTACATTTCTGATGTTCTCCTTGACTGATTTATGAAGCGCTAACGTATACCATTACAATCAAAAACACAAAACATACACCAGTTACATTAAAATAACATTGTTAAATAAACATATTTTGTAAATGTATTGCATGAGGCTTTCTTTAACAAACTCCAGTCTAAAATTCAATCAACTTTATTTACACACTTAAGGTCGAGGCAGAGACAAATAAAATACAATAAAATAATAATAATAATATAAAACTAACAACATACAAATACACAGATACACCCAGAGAACCATAAAAATAAATATTCATTAAAAAGCAATATACAAGAGGACATTGTGCCAATGTCTCCAGATCTCAGACCGGAGGATTAGGATTTCAATCATGAATCCATCAGATACATGTATATATTGGATTTCTTTGAGCAGACTGTCTGTTTGAATTGACTCTTGCACTTATAAACATTTCATTTAGAGCAAGCTATCAAACTCAAGGCCCGGGGGCCAGATCCGGCCCACCTCATCACTTTATGTGGCCACTAAAGCAATTAAAGTGTGTCTGTTTCTTGCAAAAATTGTCTCAACTTTTAACAAATATTAGTTTTTATTAGGTTTTCTGTCACTGATGGTGTAATGGTACACTCGCCTGACTTTGGTGCGGGCAGCGTGGGTTCAATTCCCACTCAGTGACGGTGTGAATGTGGGTGCGAATGGTTGTCCGTGTCTATATGTGCCCTGCGACTGACTGGCAACCAGTTCAGGGTGTAGTCCGCCTTTCGCCCAAAGTCTGCTGGGATAGGCTCCAGCGCCCCGCGACCTTAACCAGGATAAGCGGTGTTGAAAATGGATGGATGGATTAGGTTTTCTCCGGGCACTCTGGTTTCCTCCCACATCCCAAAAACATGCATTAATTGGAGACTCTAAATTGCCCGTAGGTGTGACTGTGAGTGCGAATGGTTGTTTGTTTGTATGTGCCCTGCGATTGGCTGGCAACCAGTTCAGGGTGTAGTCCGCCTTTCGCCCAAAGTCTGCTGGGATAGGCTCCAGCGCCCCGTGACCTTAACCAGGATAAGCGGTGTTGAAAATGGATGGATGGATTAGGTTTTCTACGGGCACTCTGGTTTCCTCCCACATCCCAAAAACATGCATTAATTGGAGACTCTAAATTGCCCGTAGGTGTGACTGTGAGTGCGAATGGTTGTTTGTTTGTATGTGCCCTGCGATTGGCTGGCAACCAGTTCAGGGTGTACCCCGCCTCTTGCCCGATGACAGCTGGGATAGGCTCCAGCACACCCGCGACCCTAGTGCGGAAAAGCGGCTAAGAAAATGGATAGTTTTTATTAGTTTTAATATAGTTTTACACCAAATCCTTCCTTAACATAAAGTGAATTATAGTTGTGTACTTAATATTTATGTGGCACAATTTTCCATGACTTCTAATTTCAAATTAAATTTGTTAAAAGTATATGTAACAATTAATTTCTGGGGGAGTTGTGTATATGGAATAATGTGTTGATTTTTTTCAGCTGTCTGTCTGTCTGTCTCTCTGTTTAAAAGCTTACATGAATTACAATAAACTGTATCACCCCCACCAACTAGACTAACCCACCTGTGCTTTCTACTTAAAGATAACATACACTAAAGGTCAAACCAGTAATTTTAGGCATTTTCAAGGTTAAGTCTCAAATAAACACTCTGAAAAGCCTGTGCAATTTTTTTTGTATTACGCCCCCCCGCCCCCCAAACACACACATCCACCACTGACCTAAACCAACTGTGTCTTTTGATGTCAAAGGCTACAGCAACACCGCAAGGACTTTTGGCAGCAGGACGGATGGTCATTTGATCCCGGTAAAACTACATGCGGGATTTTAAACTTTGATACGCCCAGCTAAAGCAGTTTCCTCAATGAGTTAGCTTCTGTTTCCCCAGTTAATGACCCACTTTGCCAAATTATATATGAGTGGGTCTGTAAGAAAATATATCTTTGTGTGAACAATGAGCTCTGGATCCTTGTCGTTGTAGGCAGGATAAAATTAACCGGGGTGGGGGGGCAAAACAAAACACCAGGAAGTAAAGCAGATTTAACTTTTGAAATAAATTTTAAAAATATATTTCCGCTTTTATTTTTTTTTCACCTTTCAATGCAGTTGAAGCGTATGCAATAATGTAACTACTTGTGAGTTAATTATTTCATCTCAAAGAATTTTACTAAACCTTTAAAGCAATACCAGTGTTTGCAAAAAGCTTTTATATTATCAAACCTTTAAATTTATGTTACACCTGTCCTTTTAAAGCAATAGCGAAGCATGCAAGCATTTTATTCTATTTATCAAATATAAGTTACTCTTGTCCTGGGATAAATAGCCACCCTTTGAAGTGATGAGAATGCATGCTAACATTTTTATTTCATTTATTAAACATGTTAATTTTATTTTGTTAAACATCTTACTCCTGTGATAAACTGTCACCCTTTAAAGGAATGGATATGCAGGAAAACACTTTTATTTTATTTATTAAATATAATTACATCACTCCTGTGATAAAAATTAAAACAATTGATATGCATGCAAACATTTTCTATTGTATTTATAAAATATGAGATACTCCTCCGTGATAAATATTGTCGCTTATAACCAATGAGAATGAATGGAATCATATTATATTTACTAAATGCTGTATATGTTACTCGTGATAAATATTCACAATTGAAAGCAATGCATGAAATCTATTCATTTTATTATTTCTTGAATCTTTGAATATACTTATTACTCCTGTGATAAATATTAACACTTATGGTATTTATTGTAATTATCTTATTTTTTATTATATCTTTTTTTTAAATTTAATTTATGAAGCTGTATATGGTGTGTGTCTAAAAGTACTTAAAAATACAATAAATTGGGAAATGTCCTGCAAAAATAATCTAAATTAATTTCTGTTTCTATTAGGTATTTGGACTTACTGTAATTGCTTTTTCCTCTGTTGTCTTTTCCAGTTTGGGGGGAATAATGGGATCTGTTATTTTGTGCTGTGGACCAGGCAGGCTAACAATACATCAAAGGTATATTCATTGTTTGGAGACAATAAGTGCGAAATGTGTTGCCTTTGCACTAATTGATGAAGTTGTTGTTTGAGGATACTGTTTTATATTGTATGTAGTCAATCATGACAATCAGACAGTTCCCAGACAGACCCTGGAAGCCTTGGGCTACTCCTACTGTTAGTTTATTTCTTAATTACAAAGCCTCACTACAGTTTATGATCCATTACGGCTCTCAGGCCTCAAAGAATAGCCCTGAGCTGAGGATATCACACATACACTTAATGCCCTTCAATTTATTCACAGGGATTATACCAGACATGGGCATTATACGGCCCACGGGAAAAATCCAGCCCCTCCAGTGTGTGACCGGAACATGCAAAGTTTTTATGAAGTTAAGAAAAAGTTAAGACTTTTTGGCCAAATTTGAGAAAAATGAGAAGCTCGTCGAAGGATGTCCAAAACGTTTGACCCAAGTCATATGGTTTAAAGGCAATGGTACCAAATACCAATAAAATGTAAACTTCTGACTTACAAGAAAATAATAAAATATTTTCTAACAGCAAAAAATCCTCCTCTCATTATTCTGACCCAAGTCTGCAGATCTCAGAGCCCTACTGGGTTTATATTCCATACACATAAACCATTCAGTGATTTATAGACCAGTATCAGAACTATTCTATAGCTAACTGGGAGCCAGTGTAAAGATTTTAGAATTGGTGTAATATGCTGCAATCTCTTTGTTCTGGTCAGAACCTGATCTGCAGCTGTTTAATGCTCTTTTCTGAGAGTGCCGTCAGAAGACCATTATAATAGTCAAGTTTACTGGAGATAAAAGCATGGATGAGCTTCTCCTGGTCTGCTTAGAACCTGCAACCCTTCACTCGGGATTTGTTTTTCAGTCTGTAGAAGGCTTCAGTGATTGATTTGATATGACTGCTGAAAGTCAGATCGGAATCCATCAGCACACAAAGGTTTCAAACTTAGTCTTTGGTTTTTCAAAAGAGTGACTAGATATTTACTCACAGCAATCCTCTTTTCTTTACTCCCAAAAACAATTTCCAAGGACATTTGGTTCATCCAGTTATTTATTTGTTTCAGACAGTGACACAAAACACTTTATTCTTCTGGGAATTATTTCTTTACTCCAAACCATGTACCCTGGTTCATCTACAGTATCTATGCCCGTGACTCATAGAACAATACAAAGGCAGAACAATTAAATGCTCTTCCAGTGAAAGCCAGTTAACCCTTGTATCCATTTTCTGTGACATTTTTCTTTGGTGGTGTGCAGTGTGAATTTTTTTTTTTTATGATGTAAAATGATGTGCCAGGCCAACTAGGCCTACTGTATAATGTAAAGAGCTAGGAGAGAAAAAATAAATACATAAATAAATGTGTCAATAATTATTTAGCTATTTCTTGATTGTATTATTATTATTTATTTATTTTATTATTTCGCTACTTATTACTATCTGCGTAGTATGAAGGGAAAGGTGTAATAATCGGCACATATTCCGGGAAAAGAGGGTGGCGCTATTGAATTAGAAAAACAGGATAACAGCTGACAGTAAACAAACCGTAGAAGAAGAAACCGATTCCCTGCGCATGCGCAAAATCGTCTCCAGCGCAAAGGCGCCGCTTGTGGCGGTCTCCTTGGCTCGACTGGAGCGTTCCATCAACATCTAAACAATGATAACGCTGCTTGAGTTGCTGAAAAGTTGCTGAAAATGACTTGACGTGGCCGTACTTCGGATTGTCGCGTCAAACTATGTAATACTCGAAGGACATTTTCCGACTCTAATCCGCTTTGGACGTCTTTGTTTGTCCGGGATGAGAAGCGCCAGTGCTGAGCCTCTCACGCCGATTTAAGTAGCAGACAGACAGTGGCGCTGAATCCTTCAGCATGAAGAAATTATTCAGCTTCTCCAAGAAGAAACAGTCGCCGTGCCGTACGCCTGACCGAGGCAACGCGCTCACTGCTGGCTACGACGTGAAAGAAAAGGACCTGGGCAAGTTTCACAAGGCTGCCTGGCGGGGAGATGTGGCCAAGCTGGAGCACCTCGTCAAAAGCAACGATGTCAACCAGGCTGACAAGCACAACAGGTCAGTGTGGGATTGTCCCATTTTTACAGTGATTACTTTGTTCAACTGAACTTCTACTGAAGATGGGCAATTGAAGGGTAATGTGTTGTCCTACAGGCTCCAAAGTCAGGGTTTTATAAACTGTGGGTCAGGACCCAATATGGGTTACTGGTTCATTTTTATTGGTTCAGGGTTGAATAATAATGAAAAAAATAAAATGTGGCTTCAGAACTGTGATTTTATTTTTGTATTTTTTATATGAATTATTTATGTAATTATTTTAATATTTTTAGCAAATAAAAAAAATGGCTTGGCTCAGCAAGAGTTGAGAAACACTTGACTAGACACGCAAGGGCTCTTGTTTGTAGTAAGAAATTGATGTCTTCTGTGATCTGTAGATGCAAATTTTGTAAATTGACTTTGTGATAGTTCGTTTAAATATTTGACTAAATCGGCATCCGGGGGTGGGGAAACTTTTTAAATTTGGTCTGAAAAGGTTCAGGCAAGCCTCATCTAAATAAGCAAATGTAATGTAATCAAAACCTTGAGGTAATACTAACAATATGTTAAATTTTAAACCATTTTTGGTGCTATTAAAAGAGATATGCTTTTTTCATTTATTATTTAAATTAGCTACACTCGTTTACATAAGTCAGAGGCAGAACAGCACGCTCACAGATGCATTTTCAAAAATAGGCAGATAACAAAAGATTTTCTTGTTTTATTTTTTTAGTTTCACACTTGATGTGGTAGGCAATCCAAAGACCAAACTATTTGTATATAAGCCATTAAAATGACAATTTTCCATACTAAATCCTCTTATAATATAGCTGCATCAGTACTATCCAGTATTGCATGTACTGTAAATCCAAATTATAAACATTGGTATTCAAGATTTTCTCTTTTCTCTTACAGAACAGCCCTTCACCTCGCTTGTGCCAGTGGAAATGCTGAGGTTGTGAGATTTCTCGTGGAGAAAAAAGCTAAACTCAGTTTATGTGACAATCAAAATAGGTTCGCCTTAATGAAGGTAAGCCTGGACACACTTGGACTCATTAACATTTTGATGACCATCAATGGTTTTCATGAACCACGTCGATGCGCCTTCAATTTATCAGGCAGTACAAGGTCACCATGATCTGTGTGCTAAGATTCTACTGGAAAACCATGCTGATCCCAACCAGGTCGACACAGAGGGAAACACAGCTTTACATTTGGCCTCAAGCATCCCGGCAATCTCCACTGTTGTCACCCTGGTGGATCATGACGCTGACATCAACACACAGAATAAGGTGATTTTCATTATCACGGTACCGTTGAAGAAACACGGCTAGAAATACCAAAAGTAAACACACATGCTAATGTTAGCATAGCTCTGGATGCTGAAACACTGTGCTCCACAATCTCCATTCGCACTCCGGTTTCTTGCTGCTCGCAGTGTCCTCATGGATAAAACTAATCTCCTTACTGTAATTACTTCTCAAAATGTTGAAGTAATTACAGTTGTTGTTGTTGTCCCAAATTTGTTAGTGTCTTGTCACGAATGTTATGTTCAATGTCACATGGTTTCCTGCTGTGTTTTTTTTTTAAAGTGGAAAATTTAGATTAATCATATCCAGGGAAGATTTTCTGTTTTTGTATCCCCTCTTACTCAAGGTTCAGTGTCTTTTGCCTTCAAATATGTTCTCCAGCATGTCTAGGCTGTAATTAATCTGTATTTTACACTTTAATTTTTAGGAAGGCATTTCACCACTGTCTGTGGCAGTTCAAGAGGACCACATAGAAGTGGTCGAGTATCTCTTGAAGAAAGGTGCTGATGTCAATGTTTTGGACCGAGATCAAAGGTCTGTACCAAATAATGACTGGGAGTGTACCATATTTAAATCCTCTTAACATACCAGTGTTACAGTGTAGCTTCTTTTGTGCGTGGTCTCGAATCAAACTTACAGGTCGCCATTAATGATAGCTGGCGGGAATGGGCACATCGGCATGGTACGAATGCTCCTGCAGTTTCACGCAGATATTACTCTGAAGGATAACAAAGGAAAATCAGCTGAGGACTATGCAGCCATCGAAGGGCATCATCCGTAAGTTTCTGTTTGGACCAGTCAAGAACTGACCTGAAATGACAGGAGCAGTCGTGTATTCTGTAATGAAGCATCTGCTTATGTGAAATCAGAGGTTACAACATGTTGACAGTGTCAGTGTCATGACTGTCTTGCAGCTGTGCCATCCTCATTACTGAGCACCATGCCCAAAGGAACCAGGCGGCCTCTCTGTCTCATCCAGGTCCAAGTAAAAATAAATCAAAATCCGAGATGGGCAACACATCCCGAGCCCTTGAAACTGGCATCTCTGTGGGAAGACCAGCCACCGACAAAGATGGTGAATAGTTTATACTTCATACAAGATCATGAATACGAAACAACCTAGTTCACACCAGGCGGTACAGTTCAGTTCTGGTGTGTAGATTGGATGGAAATACCGTGACATCTTAAGTGTCACACTGTGACAATTGTCTTTAAGGTGCCTTTAAGATGTTTAAAAATATAATTATTATTATGACTATAAATATCACAACAATTTTGATACCATTCAAAAAAAGGAAGCTTAAAAAATTGCATACTAAACTAAAATCTACTCCTTGGTAGAACCTGTACTTTAGAGTTTGTGTATTTGTTAAATAGGTTTCCATCTGTCTTGGTTCAAACATTTTAAGAGGTTCCATTGCATTGTTTCAGATTTTGAGGATAATTCTCAAGCGGAGTCACTAAGCCAGTAAGCTTATATTTCTTTTCAATACATGAAAACTACACGTGTCAGTGACTGTCCAGCTTCTAACTCTTGTTCTCTGCAATTTAAGGATGTCAAAAAAAGGTGGCACTGATGAATGGGCTTCATCTGAGGATGACTGTGAGTCACTTACCGCTGAAAAGGTTGGTCGAGTCAACTTGAACTCTATTCAAAATTTCATTGAGTTATGTTTTTAGCAGCCTCTGATTGCGTGTAACTTCCTGTCTACTTTTTGAAGATGTTTTCCCCCCCTGCTTTCTTTCAGACCCCACAAAAAATGAATCTTAGGAAAATGCTTGAATCTAAAAGAGGAAAAGGTACTTGACACCTATTTTGTCCCTTGCATTACTCCAATAGCTTATTTTGTGTGGATGGTAATTGTTCTTATAACGCTCATAGCCTTTGCAGTGCTTGACAAATCCATGAGTGCTTCAGAGTCTGACAGTGACAATAGTACCCCGAGAGTCGCGTCCAGTAAATCCCCAAAGCCCTCAGTAGAACCCTCACCTGTTCCTTTCCTTCCCAAAGCCTCCCAGATGATCTCTACCCCTCTCCCAATCTACTCAAAGGTAACATATTTCTGTTTATTCTTCTGTCGCTTTCCGTTGACACCGTTCCTCTCCTTTTCTTTCTCCTCTAACTACTTAAAACAAGCAGAGAGTCAGTCGGAACCTGCGAAGAGCAAACGTGGTCTGATAGATCAGCTGTCAGGAAGTCAGTCAAGTTTAGAATCTCAAGCCCAGAGCTCGGAAGGTGAGGGCTCTGAGGAAGAATATGAAGAAGAAGAAGAAGAAGAGGAGGAGGAGGATGAAGATAATGAGGAAAGCGAAGAGATAGACGATGATGATGATGATGAAGAGGAGGAGGATGAGAGTGTCGCTGACTCTTGTTTTGCCCCTGTTCAGTCAAACACTTCTTCTTCGGAAGACGCACAAAAATCTTCCCCTCTGGAAGTCGATGTTGATACTGGAAAAACTCAAAACAAACAGAGTTCTGATCGCATTCCCAGTAACGATGATGTGGTTGAACCTCCGGAGAGTTATTCAGAAGCATCTGGAAAATCATGTTCTCAGATGCTGCGGTCGTTGGATGTGGACCAGGATTTGGTCGTGTCAGCCATTAGAGTGGAATCCAAATATTCCGATGAGGATGACGAATTAATGTTGGCACCGGGTCAAAAGATCATTTCAAACCTCATCAAGAGGCTTGGTGCACAAAAGGCAAATGAGGTTGAGATAGAAGAATTGGAAAAGATGCATGATGATGATGACAAACGAAAGACCCTTCAGGACGATCCCCAAACACGTCAAAAAAATATGCTGGAAGAAGGAAAAAATAGAGACAGTGAACCCGACACTGAATGTGGTGGTTCAAAAAAAGAAAAACCCAGATCATCATGGGGCTCCTCCATGGAGAGCACAGACAATGACGGCTATAAGGAAAAGGACATCATTAACAAAACCCCCAGTCCAAAAGGTGACAAACCTGCATCACCAATAGACAGCAGCTCACTGCCAAAAACAACCAATGATGAACAAATAGCCCTTGACAAAATGTCTCCAACTTGCTCTCCTCCGTCCAAAAACAGACTGTCTACAGCAGAATCCGACTGGGATTCTCCATCTGAAAAAGACGAGGGACCAGTTGCCGGAAGAAATGCAAATGTGGCGTCAGAGGAAGAGTTGGGTGGACGCTCTCTGGCATCCAATGATAACGTCAGGCCTAAAACCCTCAATGAAAACACTACCAGAAACCGAATCCAACCATCCAAACACTCAGGGGGCCAACCAGCTGATGATGAAAACGAGCTGTCAGAAAAAGGGAAGGATTGTGTGCCTCTTGATAATCCTTCCAGCCCAGCTAGTTGGCTGCATTCCATAGCTCGAAATTCATCAGACAAAATGGTAGATGAAGAAGAGACTCGCTCAAAACTTGCAAAGGCGTGCGTCAAGTTCATCACCGATGGTGGTCGTACATCTCCGCAAGGCGGGGCTACCAATCCTCACACAGAAGAGTCCTTAAACAAACTCAACAAAGAAAAGATGACCGATCTTACGTCCAACAAAATTGACGTCGCTGGTGGTCTCTCAGACACAAGTGTTTTTTCAGAACCGTTGCCTCACACTGACATTGACGATGTTGATTTGGACTCATCCGATGAGGTAGGGAGCGGAATGCATCCTGAGGATAGACACACTAAAGTTGTCACCGTGCAGGTACAACTAGTTTGTGTAGTAGGTATTAGTATGTCTATGTTTAGTCTATCAACAAAGTAGCTTGTACCTTGGGATTTTCTGGTTTTTTTGGGTGGACCCATTTTTCTGCTTTACTCTCACAGTTCAATCCCACAGATGAAAATAAGAGAATATTTTTACACAGAAAGAGGAAGACGAGAATGATGCTAGTGAAGAGGACCCAGACAGTGATGATGTTGATGACAACGATGAGGACCGAGGGGAGGAGGAGGAAGAGGAAGAAGAAGAAGAGGAGGAGGACGTGGACATCTCAGATGATCAACTTGAAGGAAGCAGAGGCCTCCTGGATGGTGCAGCAGATCATGTTGCGGAAAAAAGAGATCTTTCTAAAGATATGAAAATTGGTAAGAAAAGTTCAGGTATCCCTTATGATATGGTCAGTGAGTGACAGTATTTCTTTACATAGTGGCCTCTTCTCTAATAGATGCCATGCCTCGATCAAATGCCGGGTACGTTGCCCATTTTTAAAATTAACACCTCAACTCAAATAACGTGCTCATTTTTCCTTGTGGTAAATTGAAATACAGCGGTGCCTTGACTTCCGAGTTTAAAGCAATTAGTTCCCTGACCACTTGATAAAAACATGCAGTAATAATATTTAAATAATTAAACTGAGTTTGTGCATAATGATTTCATCATGCCTTCGTTGTGCGAGTGCTTCTGGTGTGTGCACAGTGGCCACCAGCGGGCAGTTTAATGCAGGCTCACGAAGGGAACGGTCACAAAAGCAAGTAAGCTCAGTTGCTGCCTTGTTTGTGTTTAAATATCCGCTGCTTGAAGGGTTATAACATCATTATCGAGCCTACTGTAGTTTCATTAGCCCGTCTATGGCGTTTTGCATTGTGCCTTTGTATTAATCTAGCGGACTTTCATCAGACAGTTATGTGATTTAGTTAAATACACAACGTAATTCTCTTTGTTTTATGTTTAGTATGACAGTTAACTTCAACTGGGACGGGGAATAAACAGCTTGTAAGTATTTGGCCTCTTTTTTAAAGAATTGGTCGCAACTCGAGACAAAAAAAAGTAATCCGAGCGGCGGCTCGTATCTCGTAAAGCATGGAAATAGGCTCACTCGAAAATGTCAAGGGATCACTGTAATAGGTTCTGTACCTCTACTGCGATATCTCACACCAACAGGTGTCACCCTTAACAAATGGTGGTGTCAGTCCCTTCGTAGAAAAGAATTTTTTTAAATTAGCACAATTACTCTATTATAATCAAATTCTAATACCATAAGACGAAATATATTATAAATTGTCTTGTAATATCCATGCAGTTTTTTTTAATTTTTTTATTATTATTATTGCGCTTGCCCTACAGGAAGCCAGAGCCTATTCCAGCCAATCAGACTCACATTCGCTATTTATAGGCAATTCAGAGTCTCATTGCCTTCCTGTTACCTTTGTTAGGTTTATAATGAGACCTGCTATGTTGTATGGTTTGGAGATGGTAGGTGACCAGAAGACAGGAGACAGAGCTGGGAGGTGGCAGAGTTGATGTTGCTGAGATTCTCTTTGGGCGTGACGAGGATGGAAATGATCAGGAATGAGCTCATCAGAGGGACAGCGCAGACTGGAAAGTTTGGAGGCGAAGCTAGAGAGGCCAGATTGAGATGGTTTGGACACGTGTAGAGGAGGGAAACTGGATTTATCGGTACAAGGATGCTGGAAATGGAGCCACCAGGTAGGAGGCAAAGAGGAAGACCAAAGAGAAGATTTATGGGTATTCTGATGGAATAGCTGGAGTTTTAGCAGAAGATGCAGAGGACAGGGACAGACATGTATGTTAGGTTTAACATGCATGTTTTTAGAATGTGGAAAGAAGCATATGCTGCCCATATTGTAATATTTATTGCAAATGTTGACCTATTTGCAAAAAATAATAAAAAAGGTAGATTATTTTACATTAGGCAAACATACAAATAACAATCAATTGTACAACAATTGTACAATAAATTTTTTTATTGTCTTACCTCTTATAAATGCCTGGTATGTGCTGTTAAGTAAAGCCACTATTTTGGGTAACGGTTCATATGATCTCCTTTTGCCAGTTAACATGATATGATACATTGGCTACATACTGCAAGTCAAGTTTTCAACTGACATTACTTTTCCTCTCCGACTTTAATGAATGCGGTTCTTTTGAAAATCTCAGATGTTTATTCCGAGGTGGGTCTCGAGAAGGAAGAGCAAGAGCCCGGGTCTTGGGTTTCTGAGGTATCTCAAATGAGCGCGTTGTTTCAAATGTTGCTTCAGAGATTTTTGTGCACTGTAAATACTCATTTATTACTTAATCACTAGCATGAAGACTGCAGTTTGCCACGTGAAGATAAACAAAGCGCAGAAGCACAGAATATGTCTGGAGAGAAGATGGAAGAAGGTAAGCCATGTTATTTAATTTTTGTATTTATTTTTATTTTTTTCATTTTATAATGTAGAAAAAAACTGTTGCATTTTTCCTGTAGACTTGTTATATAGTCCCTCATTTTTACGAGGGGCACGAGGTGGGTGGAGGCCCGAACCTTGGTGGAGTAGAGGCAGACTAAGAGGCAGCCTGGGAGTTGGTAGGAAAGATGAATGGTCACTGTGCTCATTTTGAGCAGCTGCATGTTATCTGTGCACGATATCTCACCATCTACTCATCAACACTTTTCATAGAATGCATGCAGCATACATTTTTATCTCAGCCTGGTTAATGGATGCCATTCTTGTTCTTCAAACCATTACACTGTTTAATAGTTTTCCAAAGGAGAAAATACAGTGCAGAATTGATCAGATCTTGAATTGTCAGTTGTCATTCCGAAGTTAGTGTCCAATAATTGAAAAGTACATGTGATTCTGAATTTTTGGCACTCGAGCACGATCACAAAAAAAACCATGGGATCTAAATGCTTTGAAAGTTTCCCAATCAGATATTTTCATTAATTGTGATCTCATGTGCATGGAAATGTTTTTTATTTTTATTTTATCAGTCTTGTTTAGTCATCCAACATTATGCAAGTACATGTTTTGTCTTTTTAACCATATTATTTTAGCTGATCTGATCAAGCAAGCGCTTCATATTTTACACTCTCACTTCATTCAGCTTGACACAGAAAAATTAGGATACTTTTTCTGATACTGCGCGACTGAAAAATAATGACTACATTTTTGGCTAAGGGCAAGCTGGACAGGCCAGCAGACCAGCGCAAGGTTATTTGGGCTAAATGAAACACGGTACAAATACAAACTGAAAAGGTTTTGTCTTGATCGCCAGGCCTTGGTGCCGTTGGTCCTGTTGCTGAAAATAAAGACAGTGCGGATACCAGAGGTGTTCAGAAAGGGGACCCTACACAAAGGGAGGTAAGCTCAGCACCAGATTGACATTATATGTGTGTATATATATATATATATATGTAATAGTAAAGGGGGTTTTCATCCCACTAGAGTGAGAAAAACAAATGGGGACTGCTTTTGAGCAAATGTGAAGGAAAAGGCAAGGAAAAAACAGGTCAGTAAGTTGATAAAGCTGAGACTATTACTTTTTATTGTGTTTTAAAATATACATAATCTTAGTTTGCTTCTTTGACAGATTTGATGGAAGAACTTGGTTTGGGAGATTTTGACTATGCTGAAGGTCAGAATGAATTAATATGAATGCTATACATCAAATTGTTTATAATTTAAGTTTTAGTCGATAATGCCATCTTTAAGTGCCACCTTGCTCTCATTTTCCTTTTACAGATGCATCAGACTGGGATACATCTAGCAATGCTAGTAAGAAAAGCCTGCCGGGATGCACAGAGACCTCTCCTGCACCTGAGGAATTCCAACAATCCTCCAGAAAGGAGAAGCAGGTCGATGTGTCTCCAAAAACGCCCGTTGCTCCTCCGAGGAAAATCTGCACGGACGAGCAACAGGTCGCAGCTCCTCATCCCCAGCCTCGTTCCAAGAAGACGGTGCCTCAAGAATGTGACAGTAAGAACTTTACTCTTTTTCTACTTGCCATTCAAACTACATTGACTTGATGCTCTTTCATTTGTATGTTCTCCTTCAGTATCTGATTGGGACCAAGAAAATTTAACTGACAATAAGCAGCTTCAGGAAGCGGTCAGAGAAGGTTAAAAGACTCACTGATCATTTCCTTATAGTCTACATGTGTGCACATGTTCTCTGTGTAAAGACTGCCTCTCTTTAGGGTCCCCTGAAGTTTCAACAATGGCAGAGGGCATAAAAAGTAATTTGCAACCAGACAAACAGCAAGAAGAGGTGAGAAATAACCAGCTGATGACATCAATGACACGGAATCCCATTTTAATTCATCTCAACATCACACATGCCTCCCCACCCATGGAGAGAAATAGTTCAGATGGAAGATTGAAAATAAAATATACAGTTGGCTTGACAAATCACATAAATGGGTGTTATTATGAAGATGAGATAAAGTGATGGACAAAAATGGAAGAAAATATGTTTGTTAGTCTCCCTTTTGGAGTTATAGCTTCCACTCCATTTTGGCAAATTACACATCTGCTCAATTGCTGTATGTTTCCAGTAATATAGTTGAAGTCATGTTATGAAAATATAGTCTGTTGTCCGGAAGGATAATTGTGAAATCCCTTGTTTTTTGCTCTTTGTCTTTGTGTTTTTCTATCCCATCTCAATCCAAGGAAAAAGATGATGCCTTTGAGTCATGTGACTTGATGCCAAGTCACCCACGCACGTACGGCCTAATGGTTGTTGATGGGGCAGGCAGCGATGTGATTAAAGATCAACAAAGTCGAGAGGAAAGGATTATTGATGTTCTGCCGGAGACCCATTATGAGAAGCTGTGGGAAGAAGTGGAGAAAAAGGAAGCAAAGCCCTTCAGGTTTGAAGAGGAGTTCAAATCAGAAGGTGTCACAGAGTCGTCCTCTGCTGAAGTACAGTCAAGCGATGAAGTCAGTCAACACCCCGCAGCTCGATCAGGGAGGCTGGTCCTCCTTTCTGTTCCAGAACAGAGGGAGACTGCATCAGAAGATTCTACGTCGGAGTCCGCTGACTACTCACTGAACGAGGAAAATATTTCAGACCACTTCCCTGCTAGTGGGAGCACAGTGTTAGAAAATGCAGAGGAACCCCTCCATAGTGAGGCACTACGCGGCCACACTACAAAGGAGGAGAGCATCGTAGACACTGCTGGCCAGAATAAACCTAGGCTTTGTCACAGCCGGCAACTAAAAGAACCCAAGAAGAACCGCACCAGCTCTGAAAAGAACCCTCAAGAACTTGCCAATTCTAAGCCTAGCTGGGCAAGCAGAGATTCTGGCTGTTTCCCTGTTGTTGCCCATGAAGACTTTAAAGAGGATGTTGAAAAGTTGAAACTGGAAGTCCAGGAAGAGGTAGAAGATGGTCGCCTGGCTCCATTAGTCATTTCAAAGTGTACTCTTCTCTCCATGTGTTTCTTTGAGATATTAAGCAGATTTTGTCAAACCGCATGAACCTTTTTTCCCTTTGTGTTATTTAACCAGTAAGAGATCCTTTAATAAAATATATTATATACCGTACTAATATTCTTAGAACTAAGGCTGAAATATACAATCAAATTTTAGTTATAATTAATGGGTGATTTGAACTCATTTATCATGCAGTGTCTTGAAGATAAGTTAAGAAAGATGCATACACACCACCAATTTCGATTTTTCAAAATGAATATACCCTGGCAAATTGGACCTACGGTGGATGTAAAAACTCTACACACCCCTGTTTGAATACCATTTTTTTTTTCTATTACAAGTGAGCTCAAGATAAACCATTTCAAAACTTTCCACCATTAATGTGACCTATAACGTACAGCCCCAAAGCATGATGCTGCCACCTTAATGCTTCACTGTAGGTACGATGTTCTTTTGGTGTTGAGCAGTGTTGCGTTTTTGCCAAACAAACCTTTTGAAATTGCGGCCTAAAAGGTTCAACCTTGGTTGTTTTTCTTCAGTGTAACTGAGCCCTTAGATAATGTGGAAGGAATTATGAACAGTTTGAAATAGCAGTCAGTGTTAGCACAAAACCTTCAGGCTTTCTGTTAGAAAGAAACAACTGTGAGGAAAAACCTTCTAGAACATCTGAAATTTATTTGGGGATAATCAGAGGCGCTTAAAAATTTGGCAGGCTCAAACTAACTCCCATTTAACATGAGATTGAGTGTGTTTGTGTTTGGGAAAAAATGATTCATCTTGCTGTCTTTTTTTTGTTTTTGTTTTTTTAATTTCACAAAAACCCAGCATTTGTACAGGCGTGTGTAGACGTTTTTTATCCAATGTATAGTCATTCAACACAGCCCCCCCAAAAATGTACACAATGTTCCTCGGATCTCTTGAGGGTTAGATTTAACAAGTGTTATTTTTCTTCTGTTTAATTCCATTTGATGTCACGGGCATTGTTTTGTCTCCATCTCGTGTTCAAATTAGTGTGTACTTTGTCTCTTTGGGTTGTTGTTTGAATTTACATAATGTCATATTTAGCGGTCGACTTTCTGCATCCTGCATGGACTTGGTAGCATGTGGTGTGTTCACCCTGTCAACTACTGAAAGAATAGTCTTCCATCTTCAGCGTGTCTCTTGTCAAGTAGAGTTATCGCAGTTAGGTCTCCTAAGAATTAAATTATGAATGATAGTGTTCAAGACATGCAACACTATTCTTAACACTGATCCAAACCTTTTCCTCTTTGGTGTGGTCTTTACAGGTTGTCAAAGAGACTCCCAAGGCTGCTGTTTCAGTGAAAAATTCCATTGCTTCCAGTACAGGTGGAAGTGCATCAGAGGGGTTTGCTATTAGGAAACCTGAGATCGGCTCAGCGAGCCCCAAAGAGACGTCAAGTCAAGCTGAAGCCTCCCAACAAAGACAGAAGCTGCTAATCTCTGACACGTATGCACTGCATTGCACTTCTTTTCTTTTTTCAAATCTGATGGTCTTGTATGTTGTTTTTTTGCATTTGCAATTTTAAATGATTTAATTGATTGCAGTATATTAAATGAATTGTACACTCTTCTAATGCTGTAATGTATATATATTTCTCTGCTTGTTTTTTTAAGTCATGCTTCAACAGATTCAAACTTTGCTTCATTTTATCACTGTCACAGTCACAAGGGGTATTGTGTCTTGTTTTTGACATTTTATCTTAAAAAAGAAAATGCCATGTCCAAAATTTGCATCGATAACTGCTTTTATTGAGGTTGCCATGCAGCGTCACTGGCATCCATGAGCTCCTGACTGGTGTATTTATATATATATATATATATATATATTTATTTTTTTATTTTTTTATTTATTCCATATCACCAGCAGTACATTGGTGGAATCCCAACCCTCACATCAGCGGACATCCGGTATTAGCAAGCCTGTAGAACAGGCCGTAGAGGACACCTCACAGCTGGCAGGAGGAAGCAAGACCCGAAGATCCAGAACCCCTCAGACCGACGACAGGGAGCTCTCCTTGTTTGACGACAGCACTCTCAGTGACGTGTCGGATGATGAAGGACGGTATGTACAGTATATTATGCACTGTGGAATGCAATATTTTTTCCATCGGCCGTTTGTTTCCACAACAGTCAGTTTTTCTTTCTCTGTTGGCAATAGGTTTAAAACTGCAGAACAGAGGAAAAAACAGGTAAACGTGATTTTTGTGCTTTTTTTTCATGACTGAAATTGAATGCACAGATTAAGACCACATTTTTATCCATTCAGCAATCAGAAGAAATTGAGATGTCTGAAGATATTGACGAGCTCAATTCGTCATCTGACGTGACCACAGATGATTCAGACTTTCACGCTTCAGACCATCGTTGTAGCTCCCTCTTCATTCAGAATCTGGACTCACTTGCGACAGGTACAGTTGGTTTATTTAAAAAAAAAAAAAAAAGCAGACATCAACATACAATAAATAGCAGGTGACTTTAAAGGCTAAATTTGTGCAAGTGGATAACATCTTGCAACACACTTCCTAATTAACTGGATACATACAGTAGGTTGGGTGCCATTCAGAAGACAGTTTCAGTTAACCTGACCTTATTATGTTTACCTGATTGTTTTGTTGAACAACTTTTGTGTATGTACTGTAGCTATGCTTTATCCCTCAGATTCCAGGAGCATGGTGAAGCTGCAGAACATTTTTCACAAATATGAGCGCTCCATTCAGAAGGCCAAAAGCCGTCACGGTTACTTCGCAGACAAAGTGAGCCTTCTGGAAACGGAGAAGGCGCAGCTAAGGAACTCTCTGGATGAAGTGAAAGATGTTAAATCGGCTTTGGAGCGCAACCAGCTGGACTTGCAAACAGAAGTAACCAATCTCAAGTAAGAACCGCTCGACTGTCTCTCTATTACGTTTTCAGAAACTGTCTTTGGTTCTTTACATTTTTTTGTTGTATCGTGTTTGTGGCACAGATTTCAGCTAAAACAGGAGCAAGAAAACGGCCGTAATGCCACCATGATGTATAACACCACAGGAGAAAAGCTGAGGAGGACAGAGGAGCAGCGGCAGGTGGAGGTTCAGGAGAGACAGAAAGTGGAGCTGGCTCTTAGGAACTTGGAGCTGGAGATGCGAATACTAGTCAACAACAAGAAGCAGGTATAACTTGTACAGCTGTCCTAATGAGATACCGTGAGTCAATGTCTCACCGGACTTCGGAGGTCATTTGTTAGATTGCATTTTTGTGTTTATTCTATATCTCTCCAGCTTGAGGAGGACAACAGTCAGAACCAAACGCTGTTGGCCCAGGAGCGCAGCGCACGCACAGTGCTGGAAAATCTGCTCAACAGTCATATGCGCAAGCAGCAAGAGATAGAAGAGGAGAACAAAAGAAACATAAGCAAAAGTCATGAGGTAATTCCCACCATTGTACGCAGTATGGTGATTTTGACACCCTCGTTAACCATTGTTGCAATATTACAGCAAATGCATCAATCATGTTTAAAATAAGCATGGGCTTGAACATTTTTATAGTATTTAACGCGCAGAAACCATACCCCGCTCAACTGTTAATCAAGCACCACTACAATGACCTGGACAGCCTGCAAATGAATTTCATATGTACAGAGATTATTTTTGTTTTTGTTGTAGTGTTGCGTGACAAAGTATTTATTTATGGATTTAAACATTCATAGGCATTTTCTCAGCTCACGGAGGCCAGCGACAGGGAGCGGGAGCTGCTCCAGCAGATTTCTATATTTCACGAGCAGCTGAGCACCCTCAGAACAGACCTTGAGAATTCCCAGGCCAACAGCAGCATCAAGCAGAGAGACCTCCAGGAGGAGAATAAGGCCCTCAAGGAAAAACTAGAAGTGGCCCGGCAAGCTCTCAAAGTCAACGGCGACACACTCAACCAAACCGTCTTGGACTTCAACAACCAGACGGCCACCATGAAGTCGGAGTTGACGATCACCGCGACCCACCTGGAGAATGAGCGTCAGGCCCGCGAGACCGTGGTGGCGGAGTTAGAGTCTGTTCGTACTCGCCTGACCGTGGCACTGCAGGAGGCCGAGCGCTGCATGGCAGCTCGGTCGGATGCAGAGAAAGCTCTGCTCCAGGAGAAGGAGGAACACCATCGTCTTAAAGACAGACTCTCAAGTGAGTATGAGTGCTATAATTTCCAAAATGCTCAGAAGCTCATGGTTCAGCTTTGCATCTTTATAGGGAAGTGTAGTCAAAGACATTTAAAATGACTAATGATTATTGATCAATGGATTTTAGATGGGGCAGCATGGTGGCCGAGTGGTTAGCTCACATTTCTGAGGCTGGAGGTTTAAATCTGTTCTCTGACCTTCCTGTGTGGAGTTTTCAAGTTCTCCCCGTGCTTGCAAGGAAGTTCTTCGCTGCTCCTACCACATTCCAAAAACACGCGTTTGCCAGTTAATTGAAGACTAAATTGTCCAGAGGTGTAAATGTGAGTGTGAATGATTGTTTGTCTTTGTGCCCTGTGATTGACTGCCGACCCGTCCAGGGTGTACCTCGCCTCTCGTCCAGAGTCAGCTGGAATAGTTTCCAGTTTACCTGTGACCCTAGTCACCCTCGGTGAGAATCTGCAATATAGAGTCCATATAAAGAAAAAATGTATACAGTATATCAATACTATTACTGCTGGAAAATATCCCCACAATAAACAGCGTCTCACTGTCGTGTAAAACTGTATTGCTTCCCATTCTTTAAGGTGCAGCAACTAGGCAACAAAACTTCAGTGGTACCAACGTTAGCTCAAAGAAACTACACATCATCAAGAAATGTGTTAATTGTCAATCTATCAGGTCCATAAGTTGTACCCTATATTTTAAGTGACACTGTATAACTTTGTGTAAGCGGAGTCTGTTCACACCACTTCTTGTAGTGGGGCAACACTGGCTCCTACTTGACTTATCTGTACAGGTGATGCATCCAGTCAGTACGAAGCAGTCAGCAGCCTCTCCCAGAAGCTGTCCAAGGCAGAGGCGCATGCAAACAGTATGGAGAACGAGGCCCATCGGATCATGCTGCAGTTGTCTGAGAAGAACCTCCTGATGAACACTGTACAGCACGAGAGCGACCAGACAGCCGCACGCGTTAAAGAGCTGGAGGCCGCTTTGAAGGGCGAGAAGGAGCTGGTCGCTCGGGCCGGAGCACGTCAAGAGGCCACGCAGGAGCGCTTAGCCCAAGCGCAGAGTGAAGGCATGTTGCTACGGCAACAGCTGGAGGAGGCCCAAAACAAGGGTGTTGCAAAGGAGAACGCCGTGACAGACGCCCAGAAGTCTTTCAGTGACATCTTGTCCAAGCTTCGCTCCGACTGTGAGGACAGAGTACAACTCGTGCAGGACCGGAATCAGGATCTGGCCAGAAAAGCTTCGGAATTGCGAGAACATATCCACCAATTACAGGAGGAGAAAAATGAAAGAGAGGTGAGAGCACCTCCTTATAGAGTCAGATGATCAGTTGTTCCCAAGCTTTTTACACCAAGCTCAACCTCACAAAATACTTGACCATCATTAAAGTCCAGTAGCTAGGACGCCTAAATGTTTAACATAAAGAGTAAGAACATTAAGACTAAAATTATACTTAAATAATAATTCAATTAAAATGTATTGAACATAAATTAAAAAATACATAAATGTTTGAAAACAAACTTCTAAAAGATTAAATGCAACTTTGTTCTCCTTAAGAGTAAAATACAACTGAACTGTACTTAACAATTGTACTGTACTTGGTCAAAAAAACAAAATTAAGCTACTTTATCACAGTTGCACAGTTTGAACATATAATTCAGTGATTCTTCACATACCACAAGAGCGATCCCATGCACCATTAGTGGTGCACGTACGACAGTTTGAGAATCATGGAGCTAATGCCTGGACTATCTCCGTATATAACCAAATATTTCTGTTTTTATTCATTCTGGGTATGTTAAGGCAAGTCAGAGGCAACTGCAGCAGGAGTTAGCAGACTCATTAAAGAAGCTGTCGATGTGCGAAGCTTCTCTGGAAATCAACACACGCTATCGTAATGATTTGGAGGAAGAAAAGACTCGGCTCCTTAAAGACATGGACAACCTTAAGGCAAAGGTACTGGCAGGGAACAGTGCTGACTTTTTTTATCCTCCCCTCATAGCATCATTTGTTGTGTGTGGCGTTACTCATGATAAATGAGAGTGCGCATTATCTATTTTTTTTAACATTGCTCAAGTTTATTTTCTGTGATATAGATGGAAGAAAGAGAATCCCTATGCCTTCAAGCTGAGAAACAAGTGAACGATCTAAGGTGTCGTCTGGATGAACGAGAGAAAGAACTCAGCACTGCCGCTCAGAAACTGCAAGGGGCGCTGTCTGCTGCGGCTGCCTCCGATGCTGCCGTCAAACAGCTGGAAGAGGCTGTGCAAAGGTAAAAAATGGAACTGCGTGTTCTCCTGTGCACTGCGAAAACAGAGAGAACAGTTTTCTGTTTGTAATCAAATGTATTAACTGTGTCATGTCTGCCTAATGCTGCCTTAGGCTGGAGATAGAGAATGTCAAGATGGAGGCCGCTGCAAAGCAACAGTCTAACAAACTTGAAGCACTTCAGAAAGGTTCTCAGGAGGAGGCAAGAGTGAGTGCAACTAATTTTCCTTTATTTTTCCTTTTATAATACTTTATCTCCATGGACGTATTTAAGAAAATAATTTTTTTTTCCCAGCTGTCTGACAGTGCAAATGGAGGAATGGTTGGTTGGTGTTTTGGATTTAGATTTACTTCGCCTGTGACTGTGCATCTTAGACTTAATATAAGTTACAATGAAATTCAGTGGTCTTTCTCTGGTGTCTTTGAACAAACTGCAGCTCAAGTAATGCAATAAATGTGGTAGCTGTTCTTTTGGGGAGGTTTATCTTGGCACCCTCATGGATTATTTTCCATGATTCTGGTTTCTGGGGTCTTCCATTCTTCCTCCAAGCTGCATGATGCATGGTACAATCTATCAAGTGTCCTGAGGAGCTCTTTAAAGTTTACAAATCAGCCCCGCGCTTCTGTATTTTCAAGAAACAAAACACTAAACACTTCAAAGTGTGACATTTTTCTTCGTTTGTGTAGGTCAGAGCTCATTTGGAAGATTTGGTGACCAACCTACAAAGTAGTAAGATGACATTAGAGGACCAACTCAGTAAAGAGGTGAGTGCTACATTTACTATAGCAGTTCTATTTGAAATCCACTACATTCAGAACATCACCTGACCAAACCTGAAAAAACAGTTTCACGGACTTCCCGTGTATGCTGTACTAATGACCATGACTACGGTTTGATGACGTGACAATTAGAAGCGGAACTTGCTAAAATGTTTTCTTTATGGCTGGTGTTTTCGGACAAACGTTAAATACATGTATATCATTTATTTATACAAACATATTTAAACACGAACAAAGGCTAACCACCGGATATTGTTCTCTTTGGTGGCTGTTTAGTGATGTCTCATATGGTAGGTGGCAGTTGATACTCAATGTACATATAGTCATGAAATTTATAAAAACCTTTTAAGAGCTAATATTCATAACAAGCTTAGGTGATTTTTGTGTAATCGTCCTCCACATTACTCTAAGTTAAAACAAACACCTTGCAGCAATGGCAACCAATTATTTTTAAAGTAAAAACGGATTTAATGGTGTGTATTTTTTTTTGTCTCACATTTTATTATTTTATGTTCAGGTGCAAAAGCAAGGTGTATTGTCCAACAGTGCCCACGACTCTCAGGTCATGTGGGAGGAGGAGCTAAAGAGCCGCTCTAAGCTAGGACTGCGTCTTGCGGAGCTCGAAAAGGCAAAAGTAGAACTTGGCAGCCAGGTGAGTGTAATTTTGACTTAGTCAATGTTATCGAAAATGAATTAAATGGCAAGCACTCCTGCCCTCTTTTGTTTTCTTCCTGACTTTTAATAGCTTATGTGATGTGTGTTCCAGGTGGAAATAGAGAAGAAGAAAGCCAAGAAAGTAGCAGAGCAAAAGAAGGCTGTCGATTCTCGTCTGGAACAAGAGATGGAGAGAAACACAGAGCTTCAAAAGGAAATGTACAGGTGATAGTGCCACCTTTCATTTGTCTTACCCGGGATCCAAACTCATCCAAACATTTAGCATTACCAAACAAAACCCTATAGGAAATCCATCTTTTCTGCCTGATGTGTATCAGCAATGTTTGTTCAACAGTTCAACAGACTGCAAGGCGTATTCCACAATACGAGCTTTTATTAACAACTCAAGGCAATAACAAGCCTCCCAGTCTGCTCGGCAACACTCCAACAAATTGGGGCAACATTAACGTAATAATCCTGTCAAAGGTCAGGATAAAAAAAAAAACACATCTGTGGAATAACATCCATCCATCCATTTTCTGAGCCGCTTCTCCTCACTAGGGTTGCGGGCGTGCTGGAGCCTATCCCAGCTATCATCGGGCAGGAGGCGGGGTACACCCTGAACTGGTTGCCAGCCAATCGCAGGGCACATATAAACAAAAAACCATTCGCACTCACATTCACACCTACGGGCAATTTAGAGTCTCCAATTCATGCATATTTTTGGGATGTGGGAGGAAACCGGAGTGCCCGGAGAAAACCCACGCAGGCACGGGGAGAACATGCAAACTCGACACAGGCGGGGCCGGGGATTGAACCCCGCTCCTCAGAACTGTGAGGCTGACGCTCTAACCAGTCGGCTTAGTTAGCAGTTGTGCTCAAGCGAGTATCGAGTGCAACTGCTAAATAAACCACCAAGTTACCAAAGAAAGTGAGGTGAAACTGTTTCCTGAGTGTTTTGCAACAGACTGGTAGGGTTTATTTATTGCCTTAATTTGTCAAGAAAAGCTTGCTTTGTGGAATATTCATTACCATCTGTTGAGCCCTTTTTACACAACTTACAAAATGCCTCGGATGAACATGCAACACTTTCGGGAAATGTATGGCCGAGTCACACATTTTTTGTACAAAAACCAAGCGGATATACGAAAAGTGGGACAAAATCTGGACGAAAACGTGTCCAAAATCGAAAACAAGGCGTACGAAAACCGAAGTTCCACTGTATGCTTTTCAAAATGGGATACCTGTGATTTGCATTCATTTTAAATGGCTCTTTTTGGCTATTTGTCTGCTCAAAACAGTACTTGAGATCGCAAGGCCTAAAATGGTCCAATTTTGATGATGTTTTTTTCCCCCCTTCATACATTCAGTGCCATTCAAAAGACACTTTATGGATTATTGATTAATGGATTGTTGGGTTCCCATTGGCTTACCACCTGTGGGAGAGGCCATAGGGGTCGGGTGCAGTGCGAGCTGTGCGGTGGCCGAAGGCAGGGACCTTGGCGATCCGATCCCCGGCTACAGAAGCTGGCTCTAGGGACGTGGAATGTCACCTCTCTGGCAGGGATTGGGAGGAACGGCCCCCCCAATCAGAACCCGAGCGGTGTTCTGTTATTGGACTTCTGTGCTCATCACTGATTGTCCATAACAAACACCATGCATAAGGGTGTCCACACGTGCACTTGGCACCAGGACACCCAAGGTCGCAGTTTGACGATCGACTTTGTGGTCGTGTCATTGGAGTTGAGGCCGCATGTCTTGGACACTCGGGTGAAGAGAGGGGCAGAGTTGTCAACTGATCACCACCTGGTCGTGGGTTGATGAAGATGCTGACCTGGCAGGCCCAAACGTATTGTGAGGGTCTGCTGGTAACCTCTTGCAGAATCCCCTGTCAGAAGGATTTTCAACTCCCACCTCTGACAGAACTTTGCTCACGTTCCGGGGGAGGCGGAGGACATCGAGTTCGAGTGGACCATGTTCCGCGCCTCCATTGCTGAGGCGGCTGACCGGAGCTATGGCCGTAAGGTGGTCGGTGCCTGTCGTGGGGGCAATCCCCGAACCCGTTGGTGGACACCGTCAAGCTGAAGAAGTAGTCCTACCGGGCCTTTTTGGCCTCTGGGACTCCTGAGGCGGCTGATGGTATCTATCAGCTGCCTCTGGAGTTCCACAGGCCAAGTGGAATGCAGCTTTGGTGGTCGCTGAAGCAAAAACACTCGGGCATGGGAGGAGTTCGGTGAGGCCATGGAAAAAGACTTCCGGACGGCTTCGCGGAAATTCTGGTCCACCATCCGGCATCTCAGGAGGGGGAAGCAGTGCACCATCAACACTGTGTATAGTGGGTATGGGGCGCTGCTGACCTCGACTTGGGACATTGTGAGTCGGTGGGGAGAGTACTTCGAAGACCTCCTCAATGCCACCGATACGCCTTCCCATGAGGAAGCAGAGTCTGGGGTCTCTGAGGCGGGCTCTCCTATCTCTGGGGTTGAGGTCACTGAGGTGGTTAAAAAGCTCCTCGGTGGCAGGCCCCCGGGCTGGAGTCCCTAAAGGCTTTGGATGTTGTGGGGCTGTCTTGGTTGACACGCCTCTGCAACATCGCGTGGACATCGGGGACAGTGCCTCTGGATTGGCAGTCTGGGGTGGTGGTCCCCCTTTTTAAGAAAGGGGACCGGAGGGTCTGTTCCAACTACAAGGGGATCACACTCTACAGCCTCCCTCGTAAGGTCTATTCAGGGGTGCTGGAGAGGAGGGTCTGTCGGGAAATCGAAACTCAGATTCAGGAGGAGCAGTATGGTTTTCGTCCGTGGAAAAGTGGACAGCTCCACACCCTTGGCAGGGTCCTCGAGGGTGCCTGGGAGTTCGCCCAACCAGTCTACATGTGTTTTGTGGACTTGGAGAAGGCGTTGGACCGTGTCCCTCTGGGAGTCCTGTGGGGGGTGCTTCGGGAGTATGGGGTGCCGAACACCCTTATAGCGGCTGTTCGGTCTCTGTACGACCAGTGTCAGAGTTTGGTCCATATTGCCGGCAGTAAGTCGGACTCGTTTCCGGTGAGGGTTGGACTCCGCCAAGGCTGCCTTTTGTCAGGGTTAGAGAGGCTCCGGTTTGGTGGCCTCAGTATTGCATCTCTGCTTTTTGCAGTTGATGGGGTTCTGTTGGCTTCATCAAGATCTCCAACTCTCACTGGAGCGGTTCGGTGTGAAGCGGCTGGGATGAGAATCAGCACCTCCAAATCTGAGACCATGGTCCTCAGTCGGAAAAGGGTGGCGTGCTCTCTCCAGGTTGGGGATGAGATCCTGCCCCAAGTGGAGGAGTTCAAGTATCTTGGGGTGAGGGAAGAATGGAACGAGAGATCGACAGGTGGATCGGTGCAGCGTCTGCAGTGATGCGGACTTTGTTTCGGTCTGTTGTGGTAAAGAATGAGCTAAGCCGAAAGGCGAAGCTCTCGCTTTACCGGTTGATCTACGTTCCTACCCTCACCAATGGTCACGAGCTGTGGGTCGTGACCGAAAGAACAAGATCCCGGATACAAGCGGCCCGAAATGAGTTTCCTCCGCAGGGTGTCTGGACTCTCCTCTGCAGGGTCTCTAGGCTCTCCCTTAGAGATAGTGAGAAGCTCGGTCATCTGTGAGGATCTCAGAGTAGAGCCGCTGCTCCTCCACATCGAGAGGAGCCAAATGAGGTGGCTGGGGCATCTGATTCGGATGCCTCCAGGACGCCTACTTGGTGAGGTGTTCCGGGCACATGAACTGGCTGGGGAGAGGGAAGTATCGGCGCCCCTGCTAAAGCTACTACCCCCGTGACCCGACCTTGGATAAGCGGTAGAAAATGGATGGATGGATGGATTGTTGGGTCAAACAGCTTTTTAGTCAGCAGGATAGATTCATTGTGTGTCTGTCTAATTTGTCTTGAATTTAAAGACAGAGCCTGAGCCCGGTTAACACATTTCCAGTTTATCTTAATTTCATCAACTCATTCAAGATGGAAAACAAGTCAAATTTTAAAGGGTGAATATCCATTGTAATTTGTAGTGAACAATACCTTGCATTAACAATAATGATTACTTTATTGTTATTTGTTTACTGACTACTCGTTTATGGTGTTCATTTGAATTAAGGCTACGGACTCTGCTTAAAACTGCAAAGAGGAGGCTGCGGGATCAGGACAGAGGTGGTGGCAGAGAAGGTGACTTTGCCTCTCCAATGAGTAGTCTAAAGATGGACCTGGGAAGACACAGCCAGGCCGATGGAAGAAGGGAAAAAGTTTGTCCAGCTGATGCTTCACTGTCATTATAAAGTACCGCACAAACTCAGTATGTGAGTTGTGTTGTTACTCGTTCTTGTCCCCAGGCGCGAGACCTGCAGGGGGAGCTAGAGAGGGGTGTGTTCCAAGGCAGCCTGTTGGAGAGGAGGCTGTTGGAAGAGGAGGTGCACAACCTCAAACACAGAGTGGAGGCCTCCGAGGTGGAGCAGAGGCAGATGGAGCAGTACCGTCGGGAGGTGGAGGAGAAGGCACGACAGGAAATACATCTGAAACTACAGGAAGTCAACTTCTTCCTGCAGGTAGGGTGAAAAATAATAAATATTTTCACCGGCCACTTTGTTAGGTGCACCTGCACAATCAAATTGACTTTTGTATCAAACAAAGATAATGCTCAGTTTTGTTTGCTTAACAATTTATTACCTTAATGTGGAACTGCATTGCATCATACTGAGAGCTTTTTTTTTTTTTATTATTATTTTTTTTTTACCTCTCCTGTTGCTAAATTAAAAACCAAACTATTAGAAACATCTCTCAGTATGATGTAGTACACTTGGTTTTTGAATGTGTTTGGGTCCAAGGGCATTCAAAGATTTGTAATAAGATGGCACCTTCAGTACCACATCACCTTTAGTCACCATCATTGTATATTCAATGTTAATTATTTCTCACAGTCCCAGGCGGCGACACAGGAGGCACAGGACCAGATTAAAGCGGCCAATGAGGTCAGCATGCGCTTGAAGATCCAAGAACTGGAGAGCGAATTGAACCGAGCCCGAACCATCCAACACGACACCGTCAGCCTGAGAGAGTCCACGCGCACAGAGCTGGAACAGTTCAAAGAACTGTACAGAGAGGAACAGAAGCTCCGCAAGTCCCTGTCTGCCGATCTAAAAAGGTCTGAAAGTCGCTACTTTAAAACAAAACGGCTCAGCTCCACATAATGTCGTCAAACATCTGCTGTTTACTGTATACAGGACGAACTATCAGCTCACAGAGGCCAGTTCCAGGTTGGTCAACGAGCATGACACATCTCTCATCACCTCCCCGGGACCTGGACCACCACCGTCTGGAGTTGTGTGCTCCCTGGGGGCCCCATACAGGGGCCTTGCCTCAAGGCTCCTCAGCCCTCTGGCTGAAGGACAAAGCAGCAGTGTGGAGGACTACCTTGCCATGGTATCTCACATTAATGTACTGTAAATTGGTACCTGGACTTATGAGTGCCCCAGGAGTTTTTCGAGTTACAAGCTGTCGCAATGTAGCAATTATGCTACTGTAATCCCCTCACAGGTGGGCAAAGAGAGCCGCAGTTGCCGATCCACTCTCAGACATCAAACTCCCAAATACAAAATGAGAACGTATCAAAAATTACATTTTCCTCCATTCTCCTTCACGCTGCGTTTAAGTTGTTGTTCTCTTGACTTCAGGGAGACCAAAATGATTGATGGTTTCATTAAAAAAAAAATAATCCAATTGCTCAATCTGTGTTGTTGTCTTCAGATGCAGCGTCAGTTGGACAGAAGCATATCAAGGGAACTAAACAAAGGTGTGAGAAGAAACAATTTACAAAGTCTATTTTGTTGTATTGTTCCATGTGATCAGTGTCCATTTCCCCTCCTCAGCCTCTGCGGAACTCGACGTCTCTTTGGCCCGCATGTCTCCAGTGGGCTCTGCGTCGAGGGTGGAGATGGACCCTGTTAGCAGAGCAAAGCAGCAGTACTTGGAGGTCGTGAAGAAGAACCACGAGGTCTAAGAAACACTAGAGATGTCCCAGCAGTACCAAGTTGAGGTAGAAATTACTGAGAACTTCAGCGTGTGTACTGAATATCCACATCTGACTGGGATTTCACCACTGACCTCACAGGGGGATTGTTAAATAGAAATGACATAAGGTACATCCCACAACAGTGTATATCTGTACATAGGAGCTTTAAGTACTGTCTGGACCAATCAAGAACAAGCAAACCAAATGCACGTTGCACTTAAGCACTCAGGAAGTGAGCACATTGATCAGCCACACTCTTAAACCCACAATCTAATGCACAGGTGTCAAACTCAGGGCCAGATCCGGCCCACAAAAGTAAATTATGTACATTGACCTCATGTTTCTTGTTAAAATATCAAAATCGCAAATTGTCTTTTCTCTTATCAATGTTGAGATATTGTAAGCATTTTTTAGCCAATCCCCCTTTTAAAATAAATTGAATAATAGTTAATAACAAACAATTTTCTCTAGCTTCTTATTTCCGAACTAGTTAGCCGTTCATTTGTTGTGTAAGATGAGATGATCATACATTTTAGGGGAAATCAGAACTATGATGTGGCCTGCAACAAAAATGGGTTTGACACCCTTGAAGATTCAATACACGAGCCGTATCAAATATAAATAAATAAATATACATTTCTAATATTTTAGCCCTCTTATGGTAAATTCCCTGTCAAGTGAAAATTTATATTTCTTGTAAATTTGGCACACCACAGAGAGGTGTTGTTAACAACACTGCCAAATCTGAATGATTAAAAAAATTGCCAAGCATATAAAATGAGGTGCGGCACGGTTACCAACTGGTTAGTAGATCTGCCTCACAGTTCTGAGGACCCGGGTTTAAATCCGGCCTCGCCTGTGTGCAGTTTGCCTGTTCTCCCCGTGCCTGCGTGGGTTTTCTCCGGGTACTCCAGATTCCTCCCACATCCCCAAAACATGCGTGGTAGGTTTATTGAAAACTAAATTGGCCGTAGGTGTGACTGTGAGTGTGAATGGTTGTGTGTGTGTGTCCTGCGATTGACTAGCGACCAGTTCAGGGTGTACCTCACCTCTCGCCCGAATATAGCTGTGTTAGGCTCCAGCATGCCTGCGACCCTTGTAAAGATAAGCGGTACAGAAAATGGATGAATGAATAAATATAAAATTAGGCTTCAAAATTCTGTAAAATCTAGCTGTTCACTCTGTTCTTAAACGCTGTGCCCCACACAATTGTCAACAATCAGTTACTACTTCTACGACCTGTAAAAATGGATGCGACTTTGTCTAGCATCTTTCTTGTGTGCCTGCACATGTTTGAGCCACAAAAATGGCTGCAATATAACCCACCGGATTGTCGAGTGGCTTTTCCACGCTGTGCAACGGAGCACTCTAAAGTGGACTCACCGGCGGACAAACCGAAGGGAAGATGGATTTTCGGAGTTTAGGCATAGCTAGCTAGCTAACTGCGCATCGCAATTGCGCGTCACGTTTTAGCCACCGCCCAAAAATCAGGAAAACTGAAATGCTGAAAAACAGTTTAACACTATATCTCCACAACTGTGTACTACATAATTGCTGAAAATGTGCAAAGACTGGGCGTTATCTTCAAACATGTATACTGTATTTACAAACAAATCTCTCTGCATTCACTTTACAGGGTTCAAGATGTACAACATTTTATGAACTGCATTTTTGATTATGGATTAGATCTTTACTGTACCTAATGTTGTGGCTGATCAGTGTATGTTGTAGAGTACACTGTATTTTTCATCAATCAAGGGACTCACAGAGAAATATTAAATCAACATTCAGTTTTAATCAGCAACATACACTATGTATTTGAATTTTATCATTCTTTCTTTGAATCTGTTGATGTTTCTTGTTTGGTTTGCCGTCCATCATTGCTCCGTGCCATCAAATGGTGACGTTTCTTTCTTGGTTTAAATTTTAGGTATATTTAATTTACACGATGTATGGGTCAACATAATTATTTCTTAACGAGCCTCTCCCAAGGTAAAGATATATTCTTGTCACTAATTTCAGTTGGTTTTTTGCACCACTCTCACAATTTTTCTTTCTGCAACCCTGTACAGTTGAGTAAGAATGCCTGGGATGTTTGTGATTCTTGTCTATCAAAAGGACTGGAAAATAAAACTTTAAAGCACGTAGCTTGCTGTACATTTCAGGAAATGAAGTCACATGAGAAAGCCAATAAAATGAAATTTGATTGAAATGTTCCAAAAAGGGTTTAAAAAAAGTCTTAAACATGGCCTTCTTAAATCTTCTGATACCCTGAAGACGGACGGGTTGTAGTAAATGAGCATCTGGGTGACAGAACATAAATATTTACAGCTGACCTATGCTGCTGAATTACTGTACATACAGTATAGTGTTCGTGTACTTTGTTTATAACGTGCACTGATTGCAGGTGTCTGATTCTCATGATGAGAAAAAAAGCATCTTTCCATCAATGTTTCATGCACACATTCATGTCTTATTGGCCCCTCATTAGTTATATTTTGATATGTTTACTTTGTACCAGCCCACCCTCCCTCATTGTAAAGGCACAAAAGTTGAAGGTATGCGTCGGTGAAGAACCAATTCCCCTCACTTATTCAAATGACACAATGCACTTGTGATTGCCCCCCCCCCCCCCCCCCCCCCCCACACACACACCCTCTGCTGCGTCTTTTCCTCGCTTTGATGCTCACATTTATTTTAGTTTCCTTTACAGCAGATGGGTACATCTGACAGACTGACTATTAAGTGTGATTATTTCTCTTTCCTCCCCCCAATTGATGCCACTTCACACACTACATGTAAAGCTTGCTTTGATTGAGGAGGTTACAAACATCAGATTTACATGTGGCCAAGAATACAAATAGACACATGATGAATAAAAAGGCGGAGAGTTGAAAGGATTTATTTATTTATTTATTTTTGAAAAGTTATGATGGCTAAAACAAAGCTCTCTATGTTGAGTCATCTTTTTGTCATTGATGCCTAGTTAAAAAAAAAAGAATGCAGAAGAAACAAAAGCAAACTCTTGTCATTGTGTAAATACATACATTTATCAAACTTTTTACTGTTGTCTTAACCCAGGGGTGGGGAACCTTTTTTTCTATCAGGACTAGCATGATGAATATGAAAAATAGGGTGCAACCAATGTAGATTGTGTTCCAAACAATCTTTTGAAATATGTATATAGTTAGCGTAATAGCATAGTTGTCCAAGTCATTTTTATCTTAGTGTCACAATATCAATAACAAATACCAACATGCTTGTTAAAAGAAAAGTCTGCAAAAGTTAAATCAAATGGATTCTTCTCGTTTGTTGGATGTTTTTTTTTTTCCCTCCCTCTCTCTTCCCCCCTGTAAATAGTCAAAAATGACCTGGACAATTATGCTATTAGGCTAGCGTTATCTGACTAACTACATGTCTTTAACGAAATTAAATAGGTTTAATGTTGAAAAATAAAACATTTATCAAGATTCCAACACCATATTCAAACAGCTACATATTTTATAACCAAGTTCACAAAACTTAACAAATTTCACCTTCCTCTTGAAATTTTTAGTGGCATGTCCAAATCTGCAGCCAAAATCGCAATCATGATTAAAATTCGATTAATTGTGCAGCCATACATTCAACTAACATTGAACTTAAACTTAAGTTTAGCGTTAAACTTAGTTTTTACATATTGCTTTATAATTTAAGTTCATTTTAGCAAGAATTGACTGTTATGAGTTTGCAAAATTATGTTAATTATTTATTATTTTAATTATGTGTGTGTATCCGAGCGTGCGTGAGTGTGTGTGATTTTATTTATTGAGGGGAAAAGAAATATTCAAAGCTACCTGGCTCTGTGTGACAAAATATTTGCCCCCTTGATAAATCATGAATTAACTGTGGCTAATCACATTTTTTGGAAAACTGAGTTAATTTTTACTGCCCACACCCAGGCCTGATTACCTACAGACCTGTTGAATCAAGAAATCATTTCAATAGAATCTGTCTGACTGAATGAAGTCAGCCAAAAGATCTCAAAAACTTGCAACAAAATGCCACGATCCAAAGAAATTCAAGAAAAAATGAGAAATAAAGAAATTGACCTCTGTCAGTCGAGAAAGGGTTACAAAGCCATTTTAAAGCTTTCGGACTCCAGTGAACCACCATGAGAGCTATTATCCACAAAATTGAGAAAATGTGGAAGTGTTGAACCTCCACATCGAGAGGAGCCAGATGAGGTGGCTGGGGCATCTGATTCGGATGCCTCCCGGACGCCTCCCTGGTGAGGTGTTCCGGGCACGTCCCATCGGGAGGAGACCCCGGGGATGACCCGGGACACGCTGGAGAGACTACGTCCTTCGGCTGGCCTGGGAACGCCTCGGGATCCCCCCGGAAGAGCTGGATGAAGTGGCTGGGGAGAGGGAAGTCTGGGTGTCCCTGCTAAAGTTACTGCCCCCGCTGCCCCACCTCGGATAAGCGGTAGAAAATGGATGGATGGATGGATGGATGGAAGTGTTGAACCTTCCCAGGAGCGGCCGATCAACAAAAATTAGCCTAAGAACACAGCGCTGACTCATCCAGGAGGTCACAAATTTAGGAGCCCAGGATAACATCTAAAGAACTGCAGGCCTCTCTTGCTGCAGTTAAGGTCAGTGCTCATGACTCAACATTAAAGAAGAGAAACATGGCATCCATGGCAGCGTTCCAAGGCGAAACCCACTACTCTCCAAAAAGAGCAAAGGCTGAGACTTTTGGGAGAATGTTCTATGGACTGACGAAACAAAATAACTTTTTGGAAGGTGTGTATCTCGTTACATCTGGCATAAATGTAACTCTGCAATTCAGAAAATAAAAACCAACAGTCAAACTTGGTGGTAGTGTGAAGTCTGGAGCTGCTTTCTTTTTCAGGACCTGGATGATTTGCTATGATTAATGGAACCACGATCTCTCCTCTTTACCAGAAAATCCTGTGGGAGAATGTTCGGCCATCAGTTTGTGACCTCAAGCTGAAGTGCACTAACAAAATGTGCACCAAACGTGGAAGAAAGTGCCCCAAACCTAAAAACCGAGATGCTGGGGAAATAGCACATAGCTTCCCATCCCACTACTGACTGCCTCCAGATTTTGTTACGCCCCTATTACTTAGGCCTATTGCATTCACCCAGTTTTGCTACACCCGACTCGGTTTCTCACGCGCACGTTGACAGCTATGGAAACTTATTTGGCAGTTTTAATCTGGCGAGGCATCCATGGCAATCACAGCCATTCATGTTTACCCATCCCGCCACGCCGCGTTGTCTCCCGTGTATCCTGTTTTGCCCACGCGGCTTGAAACGTGATTACCATGGCCACCGGGTACATAGTGTAAACGTAACATAATCTTGTGGCAACTGAGCGAAAGTTAAAATGTCAATCATCTCCATGTGCCTTGAGAGCGTCGTAGACATCAGTTGTGGCTCGAGAGGAGGACAACCGGAACAAACGCAGGTGTTTGTTTGTTAACGTCCGCTCACTGCGGTCCAAATGAGGCATTACCACTGTTTCTTGTCAGCCGCAGCAGAATAACAAGCGTCTTTAACGCTATTTAAACAAGCCTCCTTGCTCCCCCTCCAGACAGATTGACAATGTTGTCTCTTTCTTTTTTGCTTGCTCTGTTTTATTTTTGGCTGTTTACTCTCTGCTGTCATCCCACTCGACGTCCTTTTAAAGAAGCCGCCTTCCATCTTGAAGATCTTGGCAGCCTTAAAGCTTTCTTTTATGTTCAAGACAAATACGTGAAGGAATTCAAGGGGGAGATGACAGGCTCTGTTTTGCCCCGCTCCTCGGCTCCTAACGTCGAAGTCAACGCTGCGATATTAAAACAAGACACTTTGCTCTCAGATAACAAACAAGGAGGGCCCCTCTTATGCGGGTCAAAGTCATTAAATGAAACTTAATGTACTCAAACGATGCATTTTCCCTGAGTAAATGCAGTCTTTAAATAAAAAAATCAAGTTGACGAGTCCCACGCTGGCTGTCCAAAGAGATTTCACTGGCAGATAAATGGCCTTGGCACATTTATTTTAATACTTCAAAAGCTACTTGCTGTTTTGTTTCTATCCCTCCTCCCCAAAATCTCATAGGAGATAGATAATAATTTTTGTCGATACCGTCATCATCACAGTAAAGGAGACGATAAAGCGGCAGCTTTACATGATGAAGACATGCTTATGCGAAACACTTTCGGTTTGGACATGAGTAGAGTGACTTATCTTTACGCTTGAATGCTTGTGCCCACATGCACAAAGGAGCAGAAGGGCCAATATAATAGGCAAATGCTAAGGGTGCCGTTCAATTCAATTCAATCATCCTAATTCAATCAAAACTAGTTATTACTATTAACTGTTCAAACGGAAAAGCTTTATGTCACAGTACACAAATACACATTATTATTTTGATCTCCACTTTACTGCTTTTTTTGTATCTCATGCTCATCAACATTTCACTGGAATGACAGAAAAGTTGAATCTCATCTAATATCCGTGTAAGATTCTTAAAAAATTTAATATTAATCATGCACAACATTTATCTATTAGGTTTTTCATTTTTTCTAGGAATCATTATTTTTATATAATAGCTGTAACACTTCTGATGTACTTTTGATATATTTACCACACATCCCACATGAGTGTTATTTTTACTAATTATTGACCAATATAAAGTGTTGAAAATGGCACTTTGCTCATCTTTACGCAAGTAACAGACTGCTTCACTTCCACGAGTAAAAATATGACTTTATTATGGTATGATTATGATTTTAATCTAAATGAAATCCAACTTTTTATCAAAAAAAAAAAGGCCAATTTTGTACTCACAGTATTACAACTTTAATCTAAAAAATAACTTTCTGGCAGATATTGGACTTTTTTTCTCTGAAACTTATGACCATATTCACGTAATACTAATAATCAAACAAAAGTTACCAGCTATACTTAAGTATACAGTAATGTGACGATATCCCCCACATTGCTGATATTTACTTAGACAAGAAACTGCTCCTCTATCATTCCTCCTTTCACAAGTAAAAATGCGACTTTATTTTCATAAAATTATGACTGATTTGAAAATATACTTTTTGTTTAATCTCAAGAATAGAATTTTTTTTCTCATATTATGACTTTTATCAAATATATCACTTTACCTAAAAAAAAAAAAAAAGTTTTATTCTCATAGTATTATGACTTTAATCTCAAAACTATAAAAAAAATTTCATGGAAATATACAACTTTATTTGTGTGATATGATATAAAAATTATACCTTTTGCTCAAAATGTAAGGGCTTCATTGATGGGACAAACCAAAAGTCACAACATTCTTGCAATATTATGACTTTAATCTCAAATATGTTTTTTTTTTCTTCCTGAAAATGTATATTATTATTCTTGGAAAATTAAGACTAATTTTGAAAATATATTACTTTTTGTCGAAAATACTGTATAAAACTTTATTCTGGTAATATTACATTAATCTTGAAAATATAGGAAATTTTCTCAAAGGTGCACGACTTTGTTCTCCTAAAATTACATTATTTTAATCTCGTAGTGTGGCCCTAATACTCCTTATGCCGTCAATTGAAAACTGTCCCATAATAGTCAATGTAATGTCGTGTATTATTGTAGTCTTTCGGCATCTTGACCTGGCATTTCGCACATTCATAATTTTTTCCGCCAGCTATTTCTCAGTCCTTGTAGTCCACTAGTTGTGGTGGCAAATCTGGCAGCACTCCATGCAAAACTCGAGACACTCTGTCGGCTCGCCGCAGGACTGAAAGAGGACCGAGTGGCAGTGGGCGTGGCAGTTGAACTCCTCCACCGGCGCCTCACGCAGCACCTGGCAGCAGCGGGCGCAAGCGCCGCAACAGCAGGCGCACAAGTCGTGCAGGCCAGACGTGCAAGCCTCCAGCAGGGCCAGCAGCAGCGTGGAGCATTGGCAGGAGAGGCAGGCCAGCAGCAGGTGAGCACATGAGTCTGATGGACAAAATCACTCACTTTACACAGTAGTTGAGACACTGAACTACTGTACATTTGCATAGCTCATATTTGTTCCATGAAATGATATGAATATTTTACCAACAGTGTATTCTCTTCATTTTTTTTTTTAGTATTTCTCTTGGCTGCAGTGCTTTCAATACTGCACTTGGATGTGAATTGTATGTTAGATTTAAATTTGTCCAATCAAATTTCAGTCTCTCTAACCCTAAAAAAATGGTCGAAGCAAACTCTCGTTTACGATTCGCTGATAGCCAAAACTCACGCCGAGTAACTCAACACGCAGACTGGCTAATGGGTGAGCCAGTAAGCAGCTGGTGGATTCAACACTCATTCGCTGACGCCCATGTCACTAGCCAGGCCCCGCCTTTTAAAGCCATACACTCAAAATCACAGATACTACAGTATAACGTGTGGGTGGCAAACCACAGTGGACAAAAATGATACCTGCACCTCACATGTACGTTATTGTGTTCAATAATGCAGAATCACTTTTTATTTGAATACTTGAAAAATTAATGGGATAATCAATAGAATACTCGATTGTGAAAGTTTTCGATAGCTACTGTGGAACTTATCCCCCGCCAAAAATGGAGGTTCACTGAATGTGGGGCGCGATGAGGTCTAGCTCACTCGCATGAGACACGGGACTGATTTCAGTAAGGGAAAAAAAAATGGGTGTGCAAAGTGACTGTAATTGTTAATCTCACATCCCTAAAACATGTATGCTAGGTTGATTGAAGACTAATTTGCCCGTAGGTGTGAATGTGAGTGCGAATGGTTGTTTGTTTCTATATGCCCTGCGATTGGCTGGCGACCAGTTCAGGGTGTACCCCGCGTCTCGCCCGAAGATAGCTGGGATAGGCTCCACACGCCCACGACCCGAGTGAGGATAAACGGTAAAGAAATTGGATTGATGGATGGATGGATGGATGGATGGGGTCATGTCACAGAAATGTTAAAAAGACGCCTGGAAACTGTTTTAATTTGTGAAAAATATGCATGAGTCTCCTTCAATACACATTAGTGACGTTTCAGTGGTAGCCCGACTCAACTGTGTGTGTAAAGTGTTTCAGTAAGCAACATGAGGTCATAACCTGTTCTAAAAGCCTGTCAGACAGCATCAAACCGGCAGAGTTACCGTTCTGTGAACCTTAAAATTAATCTCCCATGTTTGTTTGTGGTGCCAAGGAAAACTTGAAAGCCGCACAGATCATGTGTGATTGTTTCCTTAATCACAAAAGCCCTCCAGGGAGACTCATCAAGAAAAACGAAAAGGGCCACAAAGTCTCCCTGGTGATGAGTTTCCACCACAAAGAATCTGTCACCACATAATTGCTCCCCTACCCCAATTAGGTGCGTGTGAAATTGCCTACATTAACCCCTGTGGTACGTTCGAGTGGCTCTTACGTGATGCTAACTATTGTTTTAGTGCTCGTCTCCCGTCTTAATCCTCACAAGGACCAGACGCAGAGCGAGCTCATGCAAATTGTGTCGTTTTATCCTGTTTACTCCAGGAAGTAAATGAAAGGAAGATGGAAAAATTCCCTCTGGAGTAGGGTTTTGGCCTTTTCCTGTTTCAGCCAACCAAGTAGTACACCCCCCCCCCCCCCCCCCCCCCCCCCCCACACACACACACATACAGTAAATATGCATATAAGGTATGCTAATAGCTGTGTGTAGATGGGAAAATGGGAAAACAAGCATTGTATATTTATTTCACTCAGCAAACATGTTCAAACTGATGTTTAAAAAAAACTGCTCTGGTTATCTGCGCTTTATTTCAGAATTTCTTTTGGGAAGGAAAAATTGGCTTGAGACAGGTTTCTCCAAATTGAGGATTTGACACAAAAAAAAAACCTGCCGTTAGCTCGTTCTAGCATAGCATATCAGGATGGCGGCTTAATTTTAAAGATCTAAATTAATGTAAACATTTGTCAATGTTTTCATATAACACACACACATATGTCATTTAAATAATAAAAAATGTGCCCTGCGATTGGCTGGCGACCGGTTCAGGGTGTAGCCCGCCTCCCACCCGAAGATAGCTGAAATAGGCTCCAGCAGCCCGCAACCCTGGTGAGGATAAGCGGTAAAGAAAATGGATGCATGGCTGTAAAACAAATCAATTCATATATATTCATTTAATTCTCTGCACCTCACGACAGAATAATTCTCTTTGCATTTTTTTCATTATTCCGTTAGATTTTGGAGTCCACATACTAATGATGTCAAAGAAAATTCTGGAAAAAAATCCATACAATAAAATAATATACAATTAAAAATGGTAATATAATTAAAACAATTAAAACCTTTTAATAATGAAAGCTCTCCGTCAAATCCAATAAAAAAAAAAAACTCATGAGTGATCAGGGAAAAATATTTTTAATGGGATTCATATTGACCTATCAGGCATTTCAGAATACAATATTACAATACTTAAACAAAACAGCAATAAAGAAAAAAAGGAACTGGTCATTATCAGTCATATTTTCCCAAAAATTGCCAACATTTTACAAATTCTGCCAGGGTGTGTAAACCTCTGAGCATAAGTTTACATATAAATGAATGATTGATGACCACGAGGTGACAATTGGAACCTGATTGCGCTTACCTGAAGGTGTAGCAACGCGTTGATTTGAATCCGCCACATTGCCGCTTTGCACGGATAAGCTGGAACCACGTCCTTGACTCGTGCCGCGGGATCCAGCTAGGTCGTTCGGAACCGCCAGACCACATCGTGGGCAGGCGGGTGTGCGCGTGACGTGTCGAGGGGGGTCGGGCACTGTAGCGTTTCCTTGTGGCAAGGTTGCACCTCTCTGAGGCTGTGCTGGACAACATAGACACACTATAAATCATCCTAATTCTTTATAGAAGGTAAAATGCACATACTGTATGTCTTTCTCATCATATTAAAGGCCTATTAGCAGCGGTGGGAGCAAGTGGAAGTCATAAGTCTCAAGTCTTAACCTTCAAGTTTCAAGCAAGTCCCGAGTTACTGTGGCAAAAATCAAGCAGATCGACTCCCCACAAAATTTTAATTCGTGTCAACACTTGGCTTAAGCACGTCATAAATCAAGTCGTACAATCTTTTGCGGGGGTGGGAGGATGGATTTACAATGTAAAGATGTACCACCCATTGTTTTTGGACCGTTGTTGATCAGTGAAAATTTGCCGTCAGCACCCCCCATACTCCCCATATACTACATCATGTACTTATACAATTGTGATATGAAATATGTAAACACAAACAACACCTATATTTAAATAAATGGAAATTCCATTAATCCATTCCAACCTCCACAAAAAACACATTCAAAAAAATTGTAATGTTCGTGAGCCCGTTTATGGCGTTTTGCATTGTGGGTTTGCATTAAGTTTGGGAAAGGCTAAGTTGTGTGGTTGTTTTAAACACACAATGTGCAATTTTCTTTGTTTTATGTTTAATTTGACAGTAAACTTCAACAGGGGGTGACAATAAACAGCTTGAAGTTTCTTCTTTGAAGACTTGCTCACGATCTGCCAAACTGTGAAGCCAGTTGAGTTCGCTGCCGCCATACAGCGCTTGTATCTGAAAGTTTTGCTCGCAAGTCAAAGCAAAAAATTGTCCGTACAACAGCTAGTATTTCGAAAAACCCGTAAATCTGGCCACCGTATCTCAAGGTAATCACTGCACTGTATGTTGGATAATAAAATTTTTATTAGACATCAGATTATACAGCAAAAACGTGTCCTAATGAAGAGTCGAAATGTTTAATTCACAAAGTTGACAAATTTCCACCTACTGTTGATGAGTTCTGTTGGCATGGTAACAGGAGGGACTTCCCCTTTAAGTTTAAATGGCATGCTCCCTGGAATACACCAAAACAATATCACCTTAATTTGCATAACATTCATCATCAATTCAATCCAATTTATCCAAATAAGAGCCCTACTGCATTTATCATAGACTTAAATACTGCAGGGGCAGCCTGGTTGCTAGTGGTTAGCATGTCTGCCTCACAGTTCTGTGGTTCGTTGTTTGACTCTTGGAAAACATGCATGTTAGGTTCATTGAAGTCAAAATTGTCCATAGAATGTGAGAATGAATGCTTATCTATACTATACAGTGGACCCTCGCTATTCACACGGCATAACTTTGAAAAAAAAAAAATAATAATACTTTTTTTTTTGTGTTTTTTTTTGAAAAAAAATCTGTGACGTTCCATTTTCGGTTCTATGGTTAGCATCACACTTTTTGTCATCACTGGTACCCTTCTGAGTAGTATGGCAAAAAAGCAAATCACTGATCTGAGGTCTCTTGAGATTTCCCCTTTTATTTTACTTTTGAAGCCTATTTTGGTTGAACTTTCCACAATAACTGCCGCAAAAGTGACAATATGTTGTCATCACATCGCAGAAAGTATGAAAATGACCACTTGCCTTCACTCGTACCGTCTTTTCCGTAGCCCACCAGTGGAGTTTCTCCCATCCTCGTGTTTGACGCTCATGTCGTTCCGTCTTTAAAATGAAACCCACCCAGCCAACTTGGGCCTAACGTGGGCCTGACTCACTGCTCAGGAAACCGTGAGCTTGTGCTCCACTTGCTTCCAGCCACAATCACTCTTCCTCTTTCCCGGTACAACGTGGCGTAACGCTTTCACACAATGGAGACACATGCCCCACATGTGTGTGAGCTTTTTCTGTCTTTAAGTCACAGGCCCACTTAACACGACTCATCCATACGTGCATTTTCTTATCCTGTTGTGGGACGTGGGTGACCTGGAGGCTGTTCCAGTTGACTTTTGGGGCAAGGTTCATCCTGGAACCGTGGCCAGCCAATTGTATATTAACCTATCATACAGGTTATTCCAAGATGAGATTAAAATCCCAACCTTTGAAGGCAGATGTGCCGTCCACACAATGTTAGTAATAACATTCATCGAGCGGACCGCGACATGGAATCATCGGGGAAAACAAAGGGCGGCGGGATATGCCTCTATATCAACGAAAAATGGTGTACGGACGTCACGGTGCTCAGCACACACTGCAGCCCGCATTTGGAGTCGCTATTCTTAAACTGTAAACCATTCTACTCGCCACGTGAGTTTGCATCATTCATACTGGCTGGAGTCTATATAACGCCTCAAGCTAACACGAACGCCGCATTGCTAACGCTCGCCGAACAAGTCAACGAAATTGAGAAAAAACACCCGGACTCACCCCTCATTATTCTCGGGGACTTTAACAAAGCTAAACTCAACCACGAACTCCCTAAATACAAGCAGCACATCGACTGTCCTACCAGGGAAAATAATACTTTAGACCACTGCTACACTACGGTAAAAAACGCATACCGTGCTATACCTCGTGCAGCCTTGGGCTCGTCTGATCACTGCTTAATTCACTTAATACCGACGTACAGGCAAGAACTTAAATGTGCGAAGCCTACAGTGAAAACAGTCAAAAAGTGGACCAATGAAGCCAAGATGGAACTTCAAAGCTGTTTAGACTGCACAGACTGGAGTGTCTTTGAAAATTCAGCTGGCAGCCTGGATGAATATACGGACACTGTCACATCCTATATCAGTTTGAGGTTTGTGTACCAACAAAATCATTTCGCACATTCAACAACAATAAGCCGTGGTTCACTGCTAAACTTAAGCAGCTTCGCCAAGCTAAGGAGGACGCATATCAGAGCGGGGACAGGGCCCTGTATAATCGAGCTAGAAACCAGCTGACTAAAGAAATTAACATTGCAAAGAGGAACCATGCAGCAAAGTAGGAAAAACAGTTTAGCGCAAACGACTCTAAATCAGTCTGGCATGCATTCCAATCGCTGACTAATTACAAGCGACGATCCCCCCAAGCTGAGATCAATAGCACACTAGCCAACGACTTGAATACCTTCTACTGCAGATTTGAAAAGGACAGTTTCACACCACACACCCACCCGGCCGCACCCGCGACCACAATCACACCTCTGACTTCTGCGTTAACCATCCATGAACAGGATGTGAGACGCATCTTCAAACAACAGAAGATTAACAAAGCGGCAGGCCCGGACCATGTGTCCCCATCCTGCCTCAAAGTCTGCGCGGACCAGCTCGCTCCAGTCTTCACTCAGATCTTCAATAGATCTCTGGAAATGTGCGAAGTTCCATCCTGTTTCAAACGCTCCACCATCATTCCAGTCCCCAAGAAACCTGCAATCTCGGGTCTGAATGACTACAGGCCTGTCGCTTTGACATCTGTGGTCATGAAGTCCTTTGAACGTCTCGTGCTGGACCACCTCAAGAGTGTCACAGGTCCCCTGCTGGACCCCCTGCAGTTTGCCTACCAAGCGAACAGGTCTGCGGATGATGCAGTCAACATGGGACTGCACTTCATCCAAGAACACCTCGACAGTGCATGGACCTACGCGAGGATCCTGTTCGTGGACTTCAGCTCAGCGTTCTACACCATCATCCCTGAACTCCTTTCATCCAAGCTTCTCCAGCTCAGCGTCTCACCTGCCATCTGCCAGTGGATTTATAGCTTTCTGACGGGCAGGACACAGCAGGTCAGGCTGGGGGAGGCCACCTCATCCACACGCAGCATCAGCACTGGGGCGCCCCAAGGTTGTGTCCTCTCTCCGCTGCTCTTCTCTCTCTACACGAACGACTGCACCTCAGCGAACCCGACTGTCAAACTCCTGAAGTTTGCAGATGACACCACTGTCATCGGCCTCATCAAGGACGGTGACGAGTCTGCATATCGACAGGAAGCGGAGCGGCTGGAGCTGTGGTGCGGCCGACACAACCTGGAGCTGAACACGCTCAAGACTGTAGAGATGATCGTGGACTTCAGGAGGCATCCTTCGCCACAGCTGCCTCTCACGTTGTCCAGCTGCCTTGTGTCAACCGTCGAGACCTTCAAGTTCCTGGGAATTACAATCTCTCAGGACCTGAAGTGGGTGACCAACATCAACTCCGTCCTCAAAAAGGCCCAGCAGAGGATGTACTTCCTGCGGCTTCTGAGAAAGCACGGCCTGCCACCGGAGCTGCTGAGACAGTTCTACACAGCGGTCATCGAATCAGTCCTGTGTTCTTCCATCACAGTCTGGTTTGGTGCTGCTACAAAAAAGGACAAACTCCGACTGCAACGGACAATCAAAACTGCTGAAAGGATTGTCGGTACCCTCCAATCCACCATTGAGGACTTGCACGCTGCCAGAACTAAGACAAGGGCGTGCAAAATCCTCTCTGACCCTCCGCACCCCGGTCACCAGCTCTTCCAGCTCCTTCCCTCAGGTAGGCGCTACCGATCAATGCAAACTAGAACTAGTAGACATTCCAACAGCTTCTTCCCTCTTGCGATCAACTTCTTAAACACCTAACCTATAATTCCATTACAACAACCTGGCAATTTTTTGACTTGAGTTCGTTGTCACATTTCTGTGGGGCCAATTATGTATTACTCGTGCACTCACTGTAGTTGTCTCGCCATGCTGCACTATTTGCATATACTGGCCACTCATGCCAGAGTAGCATCTGCTCCATTTGCACACTGATTGAGGAATATCTGTAACATTTGCACAACCAACATTGTCCCAGATTATCGCACTACTCGTCACTTTAAACCGCATACAATCCTTGAAGTCTCGGCACCCTTTGCACAATGGTCATTGCACCGGACTATTGCAATATTCGTCATTCGAACTGCTCTAAGTGCTAGAGGACTCTGCATCTTTTTGCACAATTGTTTTTTGTCAATGTCTTTATGTCTCCAAAGTGTTCTGTAAATTGACTGTCTGTTGCACTAGAGCGGCTCCAACTACCGGAGACAAATTCCTTGTGTGTTTTGGACATACTTGGCAAATAAAGATGATTCTGATTCTGATCAAAGAAATATCAACTGAAAAATCACATATTGCTGTCTAATGTAAAATATATCCTTTTATTTTCTGAATGGATTCATTATCTTCATTTGAGCCATTGTTAGTGTAGTGGTTCACATAGCTTACCTTGCCTGAATCATCTGTGATAGACCCAAGCCACCTCATTATACTATTGTGCCAATGGAGAGACTTGCCGTAAACTGAATGCAGGAATCCGCTGCGTATTTGCCGTTCACAATTGACTTTTTTTTTTTCCGCTGTGGAACATCCCCAACTATTCGCTGAAAACCCCAGCTAGTAGTGTTTCTTGTGCTTTTTCTGAAATGCTCTTAGATGCCACAAGAAGTGATGCATCTCAACTGAGAGATAAGCTTTGTTTGTCTAGAATCAGCTAAGATTAGCCTGGGTTGTTAGCGGACGTTTTACTAAGAGAGCAAACAGTGCATTTATTCAAACTCTAATAAACTAAGCTTTTTGTTTTTTTAAGGGTAATGATGTAAGATTGGTTTGAAATAAAACTGTTTGTGTTAAATCAAAAGAATTGATCAAAATTAACAAACATTTTGTACGGAGTCCGACAATTTTGTCATTGTTTTAATATGCACATAAAACAAAGAATGAATTCAGCAAAGCAACTTTCTAAAGGCACATTTGAGCCCGTGTTAAAACTAAAAATCAGATTAAAATTCATGCTAAAATGGTCATTTGGATCCATTAAATATGTGTCTGTAACTAAATTTATGGCAAATGTATTGGTGAGCGAACATCGACGCTTCAGTGCCAACTGTCTCATATATTTTGCATTAAGTAAGTATTGATCTTGATGATTGGCTGATGGCTTGATGTTTGGACACGTGAGACAGCTTCATCATCATCATTATTATAATCATTATATCTCCAAGAGAAAATGATGCGTGATGATTATTATGCTGTCCAAAGTGCTAAAAACACAATCACAACGTGTACGTGTGTGTGTGTATGTACGTGTGTGTGTGTGTCAGTCAGATCAAAGTTAGACACACACACGAAAAGTGTTCAACTTGTCTTCTCTGTAAACACACAAACGGCGGGAGGGTGTCACGGTACTGACAGCCAATCAAATCAAAAGCGGCCCAGGGAGGCGGGAGTAACGCTAAAGCTAACTCGTTATCAGCCCAGACAATTACTGACATTAGTCACAACATGGCGCCTTTGTTCTCGCTTGAATTGTGAAGGCTGCACTTTCAACGGTGACATCACTTGGATGAGACGACGGCACGCCGACAAGTCGCTTTACGCACCCGAACTGAGGCTTTCTTTCGTGTTTGTAGCATGCCCTTAAAACAAACTTTAAAAGGCAAGATTCCAAAAAAGTTGATCAAAATGTTGACTTGTTTGAAAAGGAAACATACTGTATGGGTCATTCCAGAATTGGAGGACAATTTAGGCACCAACATTTTTGAAAGACGGACCATTTGTTTATTTAATTATTTTTTTTGTTATGTTTTCAAGAATATCAGGTAATAAACCATCATAATTTGTTTCATCCAGCTCAACTATCAATAGCACACTTTTTGAGATATCTTATTTTTCATATATTTTGCTGTTTGGCACAAGCTTGTGAATTTTTTTTTAAAACATACTATATAAATCCTTTACAATTAAATAAAGTAAAATTTTACTTGAATCCTAAGTTAAATTTAGTTATACCTGAATGACAGTAACAGGGTTGCAGGCACTAATGTTAGTTTTTGCTTTAGCGTACATGCTAGCTGTGTGTTGGTCAAGAACAAACATATGAACTACATGATTAAAAAAAAGAAAAACTTTGATATTGTCTTTTTCTAATAATACGAGTAACAGGGTTGCGTTGGTTTGGGTGTCAGAGCAATTAGCTTGATGATGTCATTTCTGCTGAGTCAGGTAGTTCACTTTTTCTCCTCTTCCCCTAAATGGCTAAATAGGTTATAGTAACTGGGTTACGTGGATGTTGAGAGACACAACTTCAGCGCATAAATACTTCATATTGAAAGTGTTCTGATTTATAACTTATTTCATCTGTCATTTATCTGTAAGTTCGTGACCAAGAGGGAGGGACAACAGAAAAGTCATTTTAGGGTGTGCTCAAGAGCTATTTGGTATTTTAAATATTTAGGAGTCACTTTTAACACAGCTACAGCACATGTTTCTGTATTAATTTCATGGGTGGTGGTGGCAGAAACGTCCTCCAATTGTGACATTACCCAATTACGGTACCTCTTGCTTCAGCGTAACATTAATTTCTCCTGATGCATATCATTGCTTTTCAATCGTGAGCTGCATAAAGCGCATGCATGCCTAATTATGTATAGCTGCATAGTTTTATTTGGCGGTTAATTGCATTTAAAAACTGATATTAACGTCACAAAATCTGCAACGATTCACACATTCCCGTTTGAGTCTCTATGACTTAACATTCGCATGTGTATTTATAATAATGTAAAGTGTGCTCTTTTGCTTGTTTAAAAACATAATGAAGATTTATATGCAAATATAAAAAGAAGCAATGTGCTCAAGCATACACATTTTGGACATTAATGTGGAGCATGTCTCTAATCTAGCCATAATTTGACTTCCATTTACAAATATATAACACCAAATCACGCTTTGGTTCGTGTGTTTGTATAATTTTGTCAAAACATTATATATGTGTAAAAATAAACATGCAGGTGTCTGCATAAAATTACAATTCAGTTTAACAATCCAAACACAAGGTATACTGTAGATCTGTCTCATTATGTTAGTCCATCTATTTCTAATTACATTTAATTTAATTTACATTTAAGTAGACAAAATAGTCTGGGGAAAAAAATAGTCACTTTATTAGAGAAGATATCAAAAACTCACTTTTTTTATTTGTAAATAAAACACCATTGTGTGTCATTACTAGACGATTACACTAAACACAAAAAGGAATTATCCTTTTTGTTCTGACAGTTGAGACTTGATTTTTTTAAATGACAATCTTGTTTTTTTTTTCTTTTCAGACATAGTAATCCTTTCAGCCATTCCATTGGACTCAAGGCAACTGGACTGTTCTTGTTTGTTGAAGAAGTTTCATCCATCCATCCATCCATTTTCTGAGCCGCTTCTCCACACTAGGGTCGCGGGCGTGCTGGAGCCTATCCCAGCTGTCATCGGGCAGGAGGCGGGGTACACCCTGAACTGGTTGCCAGCCAATCGCAGGGCACATAGAAACAAACAACCATTCGCACTCACAGTCACAGTCATGCCTACGGGCAATTTAGAGTCTCCAATTAATGCATGTTTTTGGGATGTGGGAGGAAACCGGAGTGCCCGGAGAAAACCCACGCAGGCACGGGGAGAACATGCAAACTCCACACAGGCGGTGACGGGGATTGAGCCCGGGTCCTCAGAACTGTTTCAGTCTATCAGTTTCAGTTTATCAGTTTATTTTTGAAAGGGGACAATGCAATTTCATAAAACACATGAAGTACACATGGTTAAAAAAGCCAGAATTAGCCAGAAGGCTAGTTTTCATCTGTAGTCCCCTGGCCATGATGTAAAAAAGCAGTAAAATACATCTACTAGACAATATAATACAGGATACATAATCAAACTATACTATTAAGAGAGAATAAAACCATAATTTTTTTGATCATAACAAAAAGACAACATAACATACTTGTCTTTTAGTGTTGGCAGCTATAGGTGTTAACTAGCCACATTTTCAGTTTTTTTGTGAAGGCCTTGTATGTTGTAAGCAGTTTAACCTCCTCAGGTACTGAGTTCCACTCACCAGCGCTCCTCACTGACCAGGCTGACTTACTGAAAGTGCTCCTGCGCAGAGGAATGAGACAGTCACCTCTGACAGAGCCTCGAGTGACACGCTCAGAGCTGTTTCTTTGGCTGATGAACTCAGCCAGAGGAGCTGGGGCCAAATCATGCAGTACTTTATAAATCAAATTTAAATCTGCAAATATGTGAAGACGGTCCCAGTTTAAAAGACTGTATTTTTTTTAAATTGCACAGTGATGATAGTGCCTTGGTTTCTTTTTTTTATCCATCACTTTAATTACTTGTTTGTACAAAACTTCCAATGTTTTTTTTGCATTCTGACCAGCCTGGGACCAACTGGTTATGCAATAGTTAAAGTGACTAAGAATCATCGAATGCAGGTAAATTTTTGCAGCTTCAGTTGACATTTCATTCCGAATTTCACGAAAATTTGCGAGGTTTAATTTGATATTTTTACACAATTTGTCAATATGGGCTTTAAAGGAAAGCTGTGAATCTATTATTAACCCAAGATATTTGTATTGGCTGACAATTTGCATTTTTTCTCCATTAACAAGTATGTCGGGGTCAGGTGATACTCTATTTGTTTTAGTGAAATACATGCCTACAGTTTTAGAAACGTTTAGCTGTAGACAGCACTCCTGCAACCAAGTTGTGACACAGGACATTGTATTAGTGAGTTTAGCAGCAACAGTATCTTTGGAGCGACCATGAACAAAGAAAACTGTGTCGTCTGCATACATTACGCACTCTGCTTCAGAGCAAACAGTGGGCAAATCGTTGATATAAAGACTAAATAAAAGGGGGCCCAATATTGATCCCTGAGGGTCTCCAGAGGTTAGCCTAAGAGACTCTGATCTGCAGTTGTTAACTGATACAGATTGTGTTCGGGCATGCAGATATGATTCAATCCAGCTCACAGCTTTGCGAGAGAAGTTAAATTTTGAGAGCTTGGTAAGAAGAACAGAGTGATTTACTGTATTGAAAGCTTTCCTGAGGTCCAAGAACACCGCCCCTACAACTCCACCCTTGTCGAGAGAAGATTTTATTTTCTCAATGAAGAGGCATGTAGCCATTTCAGTGGAATGCTTGGATCTGAAACCAAACTGCATGGCGTGGAGAGAGGGGGAGCTACTGATTAAATAATGGACAATCTGCTCTGACACCCATTTTTCTGCAACTTTGGAAATGGCCGGAAGAATGCTTATAGGTCGGTAGTTATTCAGAGAAGTTGAGTCACCGGATTTAAAGACAGGGGTAACAATAGCAGATTTCCAGGCCTTTGGAAAGTGACCAGATGAAATTGAAAGATTAATGATTGAGGCAATAGGAGGAGCAAGAGTTGAACCTAGATCTTTGAGCATGCTCGTGTCCATTCCAAAAACATCCTTTGCCTTTGACTGTGAGGCTGACGCTCTAACCAGTCGGCCACCGTGCCGCGAAGAAGTTTCACCTTTCATCCAAAAGGCTTCTTCAGTTATAATTTGTAACGTATTTATGCTTTGGTGGGTGGTCAACATTTGGGTAGTGTTGTCGCCCAGTGCGAAATAATCTTCTTGCGTACCAATCAGTCGTTCACTCGTCTTGTGGCGAAACAGCTCGTTAAGGCCACTTCTTCTTCTTTTCCTTTCGGCTTGTCACTTTAGGGGTCGCCACAGCGCGTCATCCTTTTCCATGTAAGCCTATCTCCTGCATCCTCCTCTCAACACCAACTGGCCTCATGTCTTCCCTCACGACATCCATCAACCTTCTCTTTGGTCTTCCTCTAGCTCTCTTGCCTGGCAGCTCCATCCTTATCATCATTCTACCAATATACTCACTATTTCTCCTCTGGACGTGTCCAAACCATCGAAGTCTGCTCTCTCCATCTTTGTCTCCAAAACATCGAACCTTGGTTGTCCCTCTGATGAGCTCATTTCTAATTTTATCCAACCTGGTCACTCCGAGAGAGAACCTCAACATCTTCATTTCCGCCACCTCCAGTTCTGCTTCCTGTTGTCTCTTCAGTGCCACTGTCTCTAATCCGTATATCATGGCTGGCCTCACCACTGTTTTATAAACTTTGCCCTTCATCCTAGCAGATGCTCTTCTGTCACATAACACACATGACACCTTCCTCCACCTCTTCCAACCTGCTTGGACCCGTTTCTTCACTTCCTGACCACACTCACCATTGCTCTGGACGGTTGACCCCAAGTATTTAAAGTCCTCCACCCTTGCTATCTCTTCTCCCTGTAGCCTCACTCTTCCCCCACCACTCCTCTCATTCATGCACATATATTCTGTCTTACTTCGGCTAATCTTCATTCCTCTGCTTTCCAGTGCATGCCTCCATCTTTCGAACTGTTCCTCCACCTGCTCCATCCTTTCACTCCAGATCACAATGTCATCTGCAAACATCATGGTCCAAGGGGATTCCAGTTTAACCTCATCTGTCAGCCTATCCATCACCACTGCAAACAGGAAGGGGCTCAGGGCTGATCCCTGATGCAGTCCCACCTCCACCTTAAATTTGTCTGTCACACCTACAGCACAACTCACCGCTGTTCTGCTGCCCTCGTACATGTCCTGTATTATTCTAACATACTTCAATGCCACTCCAGACTTTCGCATGCAGTACCACAGTTCCTCTCTGGGTACTCTGTCATAGGCTTTCTCTAGATCTACAAAGACACAATGTAGCTCCTTCTGACCTTCTCTGTACTTTTCCATTAACATCCTCAAGCCAAATAATGCATCTCTGGTACTCTTTCTAGGCGTGAAACCATACTGTTGCTCACAAATACTCACTTCTGTCTTGAGTCTAGCCTCCACTACTCTTTCTCATAACTTCATTGTGTGGCTCATCAACTTTATTCCTCTGTAGGTCCCACAGCAATGCACATCACCCTTGTTCTTAAAAATGGGCACCAGCACACTTTTCCTCCATTCCTCAGCCATCTTCTCATGCGCTAGAATTCTATTGAACAAGCTGGTCAAAAACTCCACAGCCACCTCTCCGAGATGCTTCCATACCTCCACAGGAATGTCACCAGGACCAACTTCCTTTCCATTTGTCATCCTCTTTAATGCCTTTCTAACTTCCCCCTTACTATTGCCACTTCCTAGTCCACCACACTTGCCTCTTCTACTCTCCCATCTCTCTCATTTTCCTTATTCATCAACTCCTCGAAGTATTCTTTCCATCTATCTAGCACACTACTGGCACCAGTCAACATATTTCCATCTCTATCCTTAATCACCCTAACCTGCTGCACATCCTTCCCATCTCTATCCCTCTGTCTGGCCAGCCTGTATAGATCCTTTTCTCCTTCTTTAGTGTCCAACCTGCCATACATGTCATCATATGCCTCTTGTTTGGCCTTTGCCACCACTACCTTTGCCCTATGTCGCATCTCAATGTATTCCTTTCGCCTCTCCTCGGTCCTCTCAGTGTCCCACTTCTTCTTAGCTAACCTTTTTCCGATTTCCTGTACTGTGAGTTTCCACCACCAAGTCTCCTTCTCTCCTTTCCTGCCAGAAGATACACCAAGTACTCTCCTGCCTGCCTCTCTGATCACCTTGGCTGCAGTAGTCCAGTCTTCTGGAAGCTCCTCCTGTCCACCGAGAGCCTGTCTCACCTCTTCCCGAAAAGCTGCACAACACTCGTCCTGTCTCAGCTTCCACCACATGGTTCTCTGCTCTGCCTTTGTCTTCTTAATCTTCCTCCCCACCACCAGAGCCATCTTACACACCACCATCCTATGCTGTCTAGCCACACTCTCCCCTAACACGCACTACCTTACAGTCGATAATTACATCGTCTGCACAAGATGTAATCCACCTGCGTGCTTCTACCTCCGCTCTTGTCGGTCACCCTATGTTCGTGCCTCTTCTGGAAAAAAGTGTTCACTACAGCCATTTGCATCCTTTTTGCAAAGTCTAAAACCATCTGTCCCTCCAAGTTCCTTTCCTGGATGTCGTACTTACCCATCACTTCTTCATCACCCCTATTTCCTTCACCAATATGTCCGTTACAATCTGCACCAATCATGACTCTCTCTCTGTCTGGGATGCTCAGAACTACTTCGTCTAGCTCCTCCCAGAATTTCTCTTTCACCTCTAGGTCACATCCTACCTGTGGGACGTAGCCACTAATCACATTAACATAACACCCTCAGTTTCAAGTTTCAGCCTCATCACTCGATCTGATACTCTTTTCACCTCCAAGACATTCTTAGCCAACTCTTCTTTTAAAATAACCCCGACTCCTTTTCTCTTCCCATCTACACCATGGTAAAATAATTTAAACCCTGCCCCTAAACTTTTAGCCTTACTGCCTTTCCACCTGGTCTCCTGGACACACAATATATCAATCTTTCTCCTAATCATCATGTCAACCAACTCCCGAGATTTTCCTGTCATAGTCCCAACATTCAAAGTCCCCACATTCAATTCTAGGCTCTGTGCTTTCCTCTTCTCTTTCTGCCGAAGAACCGGCTTTCCACCTCTTCTTCAATTTCGACCCACAGTAGCTGAATTTCCAACAGCGCCCTGCAGGTTGACTGCGCCGGTGGCGGACGTTGTTAACCCGGGCCACGACCGATCCGGTATGGAATTCTTTGGATGAACGCTCATATTTGTTTGGCAAAGTTTTAAGCCGGGTGCCCTTCCTGACGCAACCCTCTGCATGTATCCGGGCTTGTGCCCCCTACAGGGCTGCATTTGTTAAGGCCACTCTTGCTGTTGAATTAGGCTTTTTTTTGGTGGGGAATCATTAGGTTTCAGGAATTACCAATCTTGTATAACTCCTGACTTCCAGTTGTTAAACTGCCTTATTTCTTTCTATTATCATTAATGCTTCACATTTTTTGAAAATGGGTGGTCCAATTCACCTGGACTAAAACACTTTTAATTGATATACTGTATGTGAATAAAAACATTTTGCAGTCAGTAATCAATTGATCAAGCAGTTTATTAAGGACACTAATGACATACAATTCCGTTACAACAAGCTGGCAATTTTTTGACTTGAGTTCGTTGTCACATTTCTGTGGGGCCAATTATGTATTACTCGTGCACTCACTGTAGTTGTCTCGCCGTGCTGCACTATTTGCATATAGTGGCCACTCATGCCAGAGTAGCATCTGCTCCATTTGCACACTGATTGAGGAGTATCTGTAACATTTGCACAACCATTGTCCCAGATTATCGCACTACTCGTCACTTTAAACCGCATACACTCCTTGAAGTCTCTGTGCCCTTTGCACAATGGTCATTGCACCGGACTATTGTGATATTAGCCATTCGAACTGAGGACTCTGCATCTTTTTGCACAATTGTTGTTTGTTGTTGTTTTTTGTCAATGTCTTTATGTCTCCAAAGTGTTCTGTAAATTGACTGTCTGTTGTACTAGAGCGGCTCCAACTACCGGAGACAAATTACTTGTGTGTTTTGGACATACTTGGCAAATAAAGATGATTCTGATTTTGATACAGTACATCGCACAACAAGAGACAACAACAATAACACAAATAAAAGTGAAACTACTGCTTTCCACCTCCAAGGAGTAATTAGAATCAAAAGTACTTTCTCACACATCCCCAAAACATGCATGTGATGATGCATGTGATGATCATTCAAGACTCAGAAGCAGTACAGAAGATTTCCACAGTTGATACCATAACGAGTCCCCCCTCCACACACACACACACACATCATGTAGACTGTACTATACACCCAATGTTTTTGTGGGTAATGACTTGAATCGTAATGTTGCAGTGTGTGAGTCTGAGGAGTCACAGCAAGTCTTTGTCGTTGATTCGAGTCCCGTCGAGTTGCGGACCGCCATTGTTTCCCATCACGGATTCTCGATGGTGAGTGTGTAACATGTTCAAATGACACCTGTTAGAAAAATGGATATTCAAGACAAGATTTGACATGACACTTTCAGCTGTTTGAATACAGCGAAACACTCACTGTTGTGCGGGCGACTCCAAACTTTTTCCATTCCCGCACTTGAATCCCAGCGATGCTGCGTCTGTAAATGTCGTCTAGGAGACAAAATACAGCTTAAAATGTGTCCTTTACCACTTTCACTTGCAACAAATTATTTCTCTACTTACCTGTAAGCTGGCGTTCAAAACGGACCCGAAGTCCATCAATAGTGGACTCCTGCAAGATAACAATTTTATCATGAAAAAATCCACTTCATGTTGAGACAAAAAATCTCTCCCCCCCTCCCCATCCATCCCCATCCATCCATCCATCCAAACATCCATTTTCTGAGCCGCTTCTCCTCACTAGGGTCGCAGGCGTGCTGGAGCCTATCCCAGCTATCATCGGGCAGGAGGCGGGGTACACCCTGAACTGGTTGCCAGTCAATCGCAGGGCACATATAAACAAACCACCATTTGCACTCACATTCACACCTACGGGCAATTTAGAGTTGCCAATTAACCTAGCATGCATGTTTTTGCGATGTGGGAGGAAACCGGAGTGCCCGGAGAAACCCCACGCAGGCACGGGGAGAACATGCAAACTCCACACAGGCGGGACCTGGGAATTGAACCCCGCTCCTCAGAACTGTGAGGCAGACGCTCTAACCAGTCGACCACCGTGCCGCCCCCTCCCCCGTGTGTGTGTGTGTGTGTGTGTGTGTGTGTGTGTGTGTGTGTGTGTGTGTGTGTGTGTGTGTGTGTGTGTATATAGTTCTTACTCAAGAAACTGTTGCCAAAAGACAGGAAATGGCACCTGTTGTGGCTTGCACTCAGCCATTCATACCATACTTGAGCCCACATTACACTTAACCAAATTTACTAATCACATTCAAAACTGTTAAATGGGACACACCTGCCACCATTTAAATCCCCCTTGATTAACTCCAAATAAAGTTCAGCTGTTCTAGTAGAGTGTATTGTACGTGTCATATGATCAATGCGCTCCTCTCACCAGTTATTCGTGATGTCACCTTGAACGATAGAACTAAATAAAACAAATAGAAATAGTACACCAAGTCAGGAATGCGGTAATAAGTGTTGTATAATGAAGTGATGTTCTCGTATTGACAAATTATTTACTTTGTAAAAGTTGGAAGATTTAGTGCAAATTTTTGGGAGATTAAGTGACAAAAGCATGAATCTTTCAAGCCACGGATGATTGTGCCGCGTGTCCATCTACTAACCCCGCCATCTTCTGGGACCTCCGCCGCTGGTATTCTGCCTCGTCTACCGTCCACACGCCGCCTTTCGCGTTCTCCACGCGCACGAAGCATCTGTGCAAGCTCAGGTTGTGGCGCACAGCATTCTGACCCAGAACATGTGACATGTACTCTGTTATTCTTAAAGACTACATTTTTACCAGCCTGTTGGATTTCAAAATAATAATAAAAAAACACCCAGTCTTCATGGTAACAAAATCGGGCCAGCAGTTAAAATTGGGCCAGCAGTTAAGTCAGCCCTTTTTCATGGTTACCTTCCACGTTGCGGCATTGCGGCGGAAAAAGGCGAAGGTCCTCGTGAACCAAGTATAGATCTCGTTTAGTGTTAGCTGCGTGTCTGCTGATTCTAGGATGGCCTGTAGAAGGAAATATTACCCAAGCAATGAGGGGAACACACACTGGTGTTTTAGTGGGAGTTATGACAACAGAAGAGAACAAACAAAACAAAGACTGATGTCCTGCGAGACTGCACCTGTCTTATTAAGGTTGCGTATGTAAAAGGTGGTCTGATGTCAGCGTTCTTGTAGAGCTCATGTTCTTTTTCTGGAATGAAAGAGAGGAAAAAGATGAAAACCCGCTTATACAGGCTGTCCCCCAAAAACGTTACTCACTCTTTGACTGTAGATTCTATCCATTTATTTTCAAAAGTGTCTATAACATCAAAAGGGTCAAAACGTGAGCTAGTGTAGTGTTTTTGTGTGATTTTGTGGTCCATATTTGTGGGAATTTTGTTTGGGTTTTGTGGGGAATTGCCCATTTTTACAGGAATGTTTGCCCGTTTTTGTAGAAATCTTTGTTCAGTTACTGTTGGTGTTTTTGTTGTTTATGCCAATTATAGGGGGGATTTATTTCCCGCTTCTTTCTTTTTCATGGGGTTTTTATGCTATTCTTTTTAGGTGTGTTAGGGGTGTTTATTTTAATCTTTGTAGGATTTTGTTGTCTATTTTTTGAGGTGATGTTTGTCCATTTTTGTGGTAATTGTTGTTCAGTTATGTGGGATTATTTTTGTTTATACCAATTTGTGTGTGTTTTTTTTTTGTCCATTTATGGGGGGGATATATTTCCATCTTTGTAGGGTTTTCTTTGTCCATTTCTTTTCATGGATATAAGTACATTTTTGAAGGGGATGTTTGTCTGTTTTTGTGAAAATCTTTGTTCAATTTGTTGATTTATTTTGTGGATTTCTCTTGTCCATTTTTATATTTTAGATTTTGTTAAGATATACTGCAATATGTGGGAGAATTACTGAATTAAAACATTTAAACTGTGCATAATGTGTTTTTTATTTTTATTTTTTATCCAGTACAGTACATTTGTTAACTACAGTTCAGTTGTATTTAACTTTTAAGAACAATGCATTGGTATTTAATTTTTTAACTGTTTTTAAACTTTTATTTAGGTACAATTTTTAACTTTGATGTGGAGTGAATTTTTATTTTGTGTATATGAATAAAGGCCAGTAAAAGAGTGAGAACAATATTTTGGGACACCCCACAATTCAAAATATCAAAAATGCATCTTTGCTATGTATGACCTGATGAGTAGGCCAACCGGTGATGGCGGTGTCTCATGGCCCCAGCACATGTCGTACGAGGGGGTCCTTCCTGCAGCGGGGCGCCGACGGGGGCCAGAAGGTGAGGAGGACTCGGCGAGGGCGAGTTGCAGGTGACCGAGCTGGACTGCAAGTGAACAAAAGAGCGTGTGAGGACGGCGGCGTGACGGAACGATTGGATTGGCCTCCTTTGAGGTAATTATCACACTAATGTAGCACACGCCAAGAAGTCCATTAGTCTCAGGGTGAAATTGGGGTGTGTTAATAAGGGAGATGAACAGATGATTGGTTGACAGTCTAAACACTGCGTGAACGCAACAGAAAAGCAAGCAAGCTGTTACTGATTTGTAGTTGTTGATTTTTGTTGTATTTTTTTCCTCGCTGTCCCCTCCAAAACAAGATATAGCGGTGCCTTAAGTGTACTGTTTTCCTTATTAAAAAAAAAAAAAAAAAAACACATATTACAAAATGTTTTGTCCGTTTTTGGGGAGTAAGCTGCAACGGATCAATGGCATTTCCATTCATTTATATGGGGAAAGATGGTTTCAGTTAAGAGTGTCTTGCGTTACAAGGGTGGTCACTGGCCACGGAACAAATTAACCACTGTATAGGTATTTACTTGCATTCCTGAACATGAATGTTGAATGTTCAAATCATGGGCTTTTTTCATTTCTGACTTCTTACAGATGCTGAAAAATTTGAGTCTAACAAAGCAAGTTTAGTTTGAAATTCCTCATTCTTCAAAATGGTAAAACTCTGGAAAAAAAAAAAAACCAACAGAAATTGAAAGAGTGCATCAAAGCACATTGTTGTTGTTGCTATAGTGTAGCCACCTTGTGCAGTAGTTACTTTTGCTCATTGAGAACCATTCGGAAGCCTCACGAAGTGTTACTGTTACAATAGTGTGAAAATGTATGATTCAACAATTATTTTGCACCACTCTTGTCCACACAGACATCAGCGCACGCAAGCTACCTGCGGACAGAGCGGGTCGACTGACGTGTCTCGTGGGGTCAAATGCGATCCTGTGGGTGCAGAGTTGGATTCTGCAGTGGGCGTCAGCTGAAGGTGAGCAGTCATCGCTCGCAGACGCTCTCGTTCTTTGAGGAGCTGAAGGAACGAGAGAGACAATATTTGGACAAATGCACAAAAGTTTCAACTTTTGGTAGCAGACACCCATTCAGCCTTGCTGTTTTAGTTGACTGTTTTGTTGAATCCATAAAATATATTCAGTCCTAATTTAAAACAGCAATTGAGCTGCATGATTAACAAATAACTGCATTATTGTAGCTGATAAGATGTGCCCCCCCCCCCCCCCCCCCCCAAAAAAAGAAAATCTATAATAGTAACTATGTTCATTCGCATATTCTTGCGGCACATTTGAGTACAGCTCTAATGCCGGACGGATCTCATGAGTAGACCGTGCAGGTGTCCCTAATGTTGTGGCCAGGCCCACCTGAATCTCCAACTGATGAACCACTTGCATCTGGACTCGGCACTGAGCTGCACTTCTGTCATCCAGTGTGTGCTCGCAGCGCATGTGCCTGAAAAAAAAAAAACGCACATAGATTCAAAGAGGGTATGAAGCACAAAATTATCTCCATTTTACAACCAAAAATAGCAACCCTGTGGCTGTTACAGAGAATCAACCTGGCCTTCAGTTTTGCAGGCTTAACTTTGATACATACAATGCTCTGTGTTCGGGGGAAAAAGAAAAAGTTTTAGTTGGGTTCGAGGCAACAAAGAATAAAATATCCCAAAATCAGAAATGTGGATGCTGAAAGATTCTGTTGTCAAGGCAAAATGCCTTGAATCGAATCGGTTGGTTTTTGTTTTATGGGAAAAGCAACACAAATGAGTTCTCGTCTCGTCTTTCTAAAAGAGAAAAACTAACACTAGGTTTTGAGATATAACGTGCATAACAACAACCCTAAATGAAACATTTCTGTAATGTTTAATAAACCTGCACGTAAATGCTCTTCAACCCATGTTTCTAATTCTAAAATATAATTATTATTATCCATGCATTTTCAAATGTGAAATACTGAAAAGCAATATTTCTTGAGTAGGATTTCTGAACAGAAAAAAAAAAAGATTCAGTTGTTGAATGTCATTTCTTGCTAAATTTGACTATAAAAAGGTGACCAAGTTAGAAATTCCTCATTCATACATATCAACATACATAAATACATTAAAATAACAGATTATGGAGAAGGGCTAGTGTTTGAGTTTTTTTCTTTTGTTGGTTGTTTTATTATTTTCATGTTCAAAATAAATGTTCAAATCAAATAAAAAAAAAAAAAACAGTTGCAGCTCCCTTACTTTACAAACTTGCTGTAGTTTTGGCAGATGGACTCACACCCTGGCCAGTTGCACACGCCGTGACCGTAGAGGACATTTATAGTCGTTAAGTCAGCTTCACTTGAGCTAGGTAAAGATGAACAACCACATCGAGTGGTCCAAACATTTAAAAAGACTACAATTTTACTGCCTTAACGTTAGCATGAAAAGCCGCGTCGTACCAATTTTGAGGACAACATGACAGGAGGTCGCGCGTCTGTCTCTCATCAATTGTCTTCTTTTTATCAGCGCCGTTATGATCGCACTTGGTGTTTTCGTCTTCTTCTTCTGCCGCTCTTGTTGTCATCTCCTTCCAAACGTGCTTCGACTCCACAGAGCTGATATTAGCTAACAACAAACAAACAAATGTAACGATCATTTTGCTTTAGTGATTAAGTAATAGTGTACAGAATATTGGAACGTGATTTCTTTCTACAGTGAACCCGTGTGTATCGTTACACACCCACCTGAGATGGGTGAAAAGCCACATTATAGAGAAACTACATCGTTTTTTCATGTTTTACCCCTGCCACATAATGCAAAAACTCAAATTTATTCAAACACACTTTTTAAAGTATTCCTTAGCCCCTGTTCTCATTCTCTCGCTGTCAAGAAGTGGGAGACTATCCTATAACATCACAAAGAAAACTGTCGCTCGCACAATTCTCCAAATAAGAGGTCACGTGTGCTTGCTACAAGCATTTTTTTTTTGTCCCTCTCAGTTGAATTTTACTGTAAAAGTGACACCAAAAAAAACAAAATAAAATAAGCATTGGTTATTTAAACACGAAAATGTTTAACGAAGCCATATTATTTTGTCTAACTTAAGTCTGCTAGCGTAATGCTTACATATAAAGCTAATGGAAATTCGCAGAGATGTTACAGTAATTACAAACCTTCAAATATCAGAACAGCAATACATACAAAGACAATATACATTCTCTAACTCTTCTTTTTGCTCTTGATTACACTTCATCTACATCCAGTAGACCTCAATCCTGCCCCCCATGTTACAACACGCTAAACTCAGTTGCTATCTGAATGTGTAGGAGTGTGATTCTCGACCTGTTCCGTGTAAAGTGCCTTGGGACAACACATGCCGTGATTTGGCACTGTATAAATAAAATTTAATTCAATTGTATATTGTAAATACCGATAAAAAAAAAAACGATCGATTAAAAATCCGCGATATAGCGGGGTTGCAAAAGATGAACAGTGATATAGCGAGAGTTCACTGTATATATATATATATATATATATATATATATTTTTTTTTTTAAATAGAAATAATTTACCTGCAGAGGAACAGACTGACTGCTGATGCTGAAAATGAAGATGCTGTTGGATGTGCAGGAGCTGCTGGAGCGCCAGCTGCTGTGCGAGGAGCTGACAGACAAGTAAAACCCTGCACCAACTTGTCATTAAGGAAAACACCTTAGACTGCAATCTAAATCTTTACCTCTTTGCTTTTCTTTGCCGGCTGCTGCTGAAGCAACTGTGCGTTGATCTGCTCCTGTTTCTTGTAAAACTCTTTGAGATGATGCTGGAAAAGTAAACGGACCATGAGACATAATAAAACGACATCAAAACTGACGCTTGAATACCATAAAGGAGTTAAATATCACTGCTTAATTACAGAAACATTAAAAAACCTACTTGAATAATGATTCAATTAAAATTTATAGCACATATAAGATATATAAAATGTCTACTTAACACATTCACTGCCATTGACAGCTTTAGAAGTCAAATACCCATTTTAACTGGGAAGGCTGGCAGTGATTAAATAAATGTTTGAAAAACAGTGTTCTTAAAGATTAGATGAACTGTACTGTACAAATGTACTGTACTGGATTACCAAAAAAAAAAAAAAAAAAGGTTTAAGCTAGTGTAACATTATGCATTCAACATTTAATTCAGGGATTCTTCGCCTACCACTAGAGGGCGACAAATTGTACTTTGACAATCACTGCAAGAACAGATTTCAGCTTCTACTGCGTGTGTTGACATCTCAAAGTAATTTGCCCAGAGTCTTCAAAATGTGTAGTGCCGGCCGATGTAATTTAAATTTAGATTAGCAATCTACAAATTACAGATTCGTCCTCACAGAGCACTGGCTCTTTGATTTGGGGCTACAATTAATTGATAAAATATATTTTCATCTTATTCATTGATTAATTGCAAAATGATTAATCGATTATTAAAATAATCGTTAGTCGCAGCCCTACCTCGATTTTATTTATTTGTTTCCCCTTATTTAACCAGGTTGGTCCCATTGAGCCCCTCCTTGAGCCGTCACCTTATCGCGGTGAAGGGGTTTGCGTGTCCCAATGATCCTAAGTTGTCTGGGGCTTTATGCCCCTGGCAGGGTCACACATGGCAAACAGGTCCTAGGTGAGGGACCAGACAAAGCACGGCTCAAAGACCCCTTATGATGACGACCAACAATGGACTCAGGCCCCTCTAGAGCTAGGCTTGGAGGTGGGGCTCGAAGGCGAGCGCCTGATGGCCGGGCCTGCACCCATGGGGCCCGGCCGGGCACACCCCGAAAGGGTAACGTGGGTCCCCCTTCCCATGGGCTCACCACCTGTGGGAGGGGCCATAAGGGTAAGGTGCAGTGCGAGCTGGGCGGTGGCCGAAGGCAGGGACCTTGGCGATCCGATCCCCGGCTACAGAAGCTGGCTCTAGGGACGTGGAATGTCACCTCTCTGGCAGGGAAGGAGCCCGAGCTGGTGTGTGAGGTCGAGAAGTTCCGACTAGACATAGTCCGACAGAACTTTGCTCACGCTCCGGGGGAGGCGAGGGACATCGAGTCCGAGTGGACCATGTTCCGCGCCTCCATTGCTGAGGCGGCCGACCGGAGCTGTGGCCATAAGGTGGTTGGTACCTGTCGTGGCGGAAATGCCCGAACATGTTGGTGGACACCAACGGTGAGGGATGCCGTCAAGCTGAAGGAGGAGTCCTATCGGGCCTTTTTGGCCTGTGGGACTCCTGAGGCAGCTGTTGGGTACCGGCTGGCCAAGCGGAATGCAGCTTTGGTGGTCGCTGAAGCAAAAGTTGGGAGGAGTTCGGTGAGGCCATGGAGAAAGACTTCCGGACGGCTTTGAGCAAATTCTGGTCCACCATCCAGTGTCTCAGGAGGGGGAAGCAGTGCACCATCAACACTGTGTATAGTAGGGATGGGGCGCTCCTGACCTTGACTCGGGACGTTGTGAGGCGGTGGGGCGAATACTTCGAAGACCTCCTCAATTCCACCGAATCTGGGTTCTCTGAGGCGGGCTCTCCTATCTCTGGGGTTGAGGTCACCGAGGTGGTTAAAAAGCTCCCCGGTGGATGAGATTCGCCCGGAGTTCCTCAAGGCTCTGGATGTTGTAGGGCTGTCCTGGTTGACACGCCTCTGCAACATCGCATGGACATCGGGGACAGTGCCTCTGGATTGGTAGACTGGGTTGGTGGTCGCCCTTTTTAAGAAGGGGGACCTCCCTGGCAAGGACTATTCAGGGGTGCTGGAGAGGAGGGTCCGTCGGGAAGTTGAATCTCAGATTCAGGAGGAGCAGTGTGGTTTTCGTCCTGGCCGTGGAACAGTGGACCAGCTCTACACCCTCGGCAGGATCCTCGAGGGTACATAGGAGTTCACCTAACCAGTCTACATGTGTTTTGTGGACTTGGAGAAGGCATTCGACCGTGTCCCTTGGCGGGTCCTGTGGGGGGTGCTTCGGGAGTATGGGGTACCGAACCCCCCGATACGGGCTGTTTGGTCAGAGTTTGGTCCGCATATCCGGCAGTAAGTCGGACTCGTTTCCGGTGAGGGTTGGACTCCGCCAAGGCTGCCCTTTTGTCACCGATTCTGTTCATAACTTTTATGGACAGAATTTCTAGGCGCAGCCGAGGCGTAGAGGGTGACCGGTTTGGTGGCCTCAGTATTGCATCTCTGCTTTTTGCAGATGATGTGGTTCTGTTGGCTTCATCAAGCCGTGACCTCCAACTATCACTGGAGCAGTTCGCAGCTGAGTGTGAAGCGGCTGGGATGAGATTCAGCACCTCCAAATCTGAGACCATGGTCATCAGTCGGAAAAGGGTGGCGTGCCCTCTCCAGGTCGGGGATGAGATCCTGCCCCAAGTGGAGGAGTTCAAGTATCTTAGGGTCTTGTTCACAAGTGAGGGAAGAATGGAATGGGAGACAGCCGGATCTGTGCAGTGTCTGCAGTGATGCGGCCTTTGTATCGATCCGTTGTGGTAAAGAAGGAGCTAAGCCGAAAGGCAAAGCTCTCGATTTACCGGTCGAACTACGTTCCCACGCTCACCTATGACCCACAGCTCGTGACCGAAAGAACGAGATCTCGGATACAAGCGGCCGAAATGAGTTTCCTCCGCAGGGTGTCCGGGCTCTCCCTTAGAGATAGGGTGAGAAGCTCGGTCATCCGGGAGGATCTCAGAGTAGAGCCGCTGCTCCTCCACATCGAGAGGAGCCAGATGAGGTGGCTGGGAAATCTGCTTCGGATGCCTCCAGGACGCCTCCCTGGTGAGGTGTTCCGGGCACGTCCCACCGGGAGGAGACCCTGGGGACGACCCAGGACACGCTGGAGAGACTACATCCTTCGGCTGGCTTGGGAACGCCTCGGGATCCCCCCGGAAGAGCTAGATGAAGTGGCTGGGGAGAGGGCGTCCCTGCTAAAGCTACTGCTACTCCTTTTTCAGGGGAAGCCTGGCCAAGACCGCAGCTTAAAACACAATCTTTCAACAATTAAAGCAGACAATATTCACACAGTAATTTTTAAAAAAAGGTATAAACAAAAATACATGGTAATCAAGACCAATACAGATAAACAACAGGACGATCAATTAAAACAAGAGCAGGAGCGATATTAGGATGCAGCCGAGTCACTCACAATATTTTTGAAAGTTCCAAGAGAAACTAGTTCTTTCAGTTTTAAAGTGTGGTGAAGTGAATTCCAAGCAGCGGCTGCAGAGTGCATAAATGTGTGCTTGCCTAATTCAGTGCCACTCAACTGCCAGAAAGGTTACGGTGGTGATTGAAGGATTTTCAAGGAAGATTTTCCAGCATGCGATACGATGATGTCGGCATTTCTCTATCCTCTGATTGGTTGGTCAGAGCAAAACTTGCTATACCCATCTTCGACTAGGAAAACACATCTTTAGTGATCAGCACACATTCATAAATCTAATAACTAGCATCTATGGTGTGTTTCATGTTTTTGTCATGTTATTAGATAAATGAATGTGTGCTTCATGTTTTTGTCATGTTATTAGATAAATGTTGATTCTGTAGTTTTTGTATGGGCCTACTATTGATGATTTCTTTAATTGCAACATGATAGTGGTAAGTGCCACATACCAAATATACGGCCCACCACTGGTATTATGAGTCTGTTTACTTCACGTAACTTACAGTACACAACTTACAGTATAACACGTGTATATTTTTCATCACCTTGTCGAACTGCCCCTTCTTTTTGGAACAAGTGCTACCCAATAAAAAAGCCAAAGGAAAAACAAAAAACAAACAAACAAAAAACGTTAATCCTCTTATTGTATGAAATAGGACCATGTGGATACCTGGTGGAGGATGAGGGCCTGCTGTTTGTGCTGCATCAGAGCTTGCAGCTGACCGGAGGACAGAGTCCGCGTCACCTGACGAGGAGCCGCCATGGCGAGGGAGACCTTGACGAGAACGAGTGCGGGCAGAATGACAAAAGGTCAGCCAGCGATGCAAGACAGTGCAATCTTTCCCTGTCCAATTACAAGATCCCGTGGCTGCGTATGGTGTCATTGAGCCAAAATGAGATGGGCGCGCTGGGCTGAGAAGTTAATTAAGCACCACAATTACATGCTTGTTGTGGGCCCTAATAGGAGTGTACGCCTGTTAACGAAGGCCATATCAACAAATGACCACTTAATATTTGGCTTTTAGAACGGATTTTATACTGATGTACTCACTCAAAAAATATGCTGTGTTGAAATTATTGAAAAAAAATGAATGTAAAACAACAAACAGTGCTTTTAAATAAATGTAAGATTTTTTTTTTTCCCTGATAAGTATGTGTATATGTATAATGTGTACCCTCACTATATTGCGGTTCACCTTTTGCGGATTCAGGGCATTACAGAATTTTCTTTTCCATATTCCGTACCATATTCGTCATATCGCGGGATTTTGGGTGTATGGTGTAATTTTTTTGCCGTAAAATAAATGCTTCCTAGTCGAAAACATAACTTAAAAAAATAAATAAATAAAAATTCATTACATGCAATACAGTACAGAACAGAAGATGGCCTTGGAAATGTTGGCAGTTGTCTGTGCCATGTTCGGAGATCAATGCTGTACTTTCATCGCTAGCAATACAGCCCCAGATGGCTCACTTACTCGGGCGCTGGAAGGTCTGCGTACGTTATCCAATGAAATGCTCAAATAATTCCAGAATTGACAATCCCTCCGATCAAATTCTCAACAATTGGTTTGGTCAGTGGAAGCCTGTGATGGTATCTGTGTTCCTCTCCCTGGTAGGAATGAGGTCTGCATTTGCTTCGTGTGCTGGTGGTTGTATTTCCTGCATGAGGTCACTGTGCATCCATGTCATTGTCGCCACTGCCGCTCATGGCTGTGATGCCTTAAGATGACTTTGAGGTGGATGTGATGTAATACTACAGGGTCTATATGTTGGTCTCACAAAGGGGGATTTGAAGTGGATGCATCGTATTTTGAACTATAATGTTACATGCTACTGAAATATAAACAAATGCTTTATTGCCAGTGTTTAATCAAACATATTGGGATCGGACACACCATTGTGGCACATGTCGACCGCAGCATACTGTATGCAAAAAAAACAAAAACAAAAGGACATTGACCAGTGTTATGCCTTACATTGGCAAGCATGTTGACAGATGCAGGATCTTGTGAAGGTTGTGATTAAGTTTCGCTACAAGTAAACAACAACGATTACATACAGTGGGTACGGAAAGTATTCAGACCCCCTTTAATGTTTCAATCTTTTTTTTATATTGCAGCCATTTGCGAAAATAATTTAAGTTTATTTTTTTTCCACATTAATGTACACACAGCACCCCATATTGACAGGGAAAAAAACGGAATTGTTGAAGTTTTTGCAGATTTATTAAAAAGGAAAAACTGAAATATCACACAGCCGTAAGTATTCAGACCCTTTGCTCAGTATTTAGTAGAAGCACCCATTTGAGCTAATACAGCCATGAGTCATTTTTGGGAATGATGCAACAAGTTTTTCACACCTGGATTTGGGGATCCTTTGCCATTCCTCCTTGCAGATCCTCTCCAGTTCTGTCAGGTTGGATGGTGAACGTTGGTGGGCAGCCATTTTCAGGTCTTTCTAAAGATCTTCAATTGGGTTTAAGTCAGGGCTCTGGCTGGGCCATTCAAAAACAGTCACGTAGTTGTTCTGAAGCCACTCCTTTGGTATTTTAGCTGTGTGCTTAGGGTCGTTGTCTTTTTTAAGGTGGACCTTTGGCCCAGTCTGAGGTTCTGAGCACTCTGGAGAAGGTTTTCATCCAGGATATCCCTGCACTTACCCGCATTCATCTTTCCTTCGATTGCAACCAGTTGTCCTGTCCCTGCAGCTGAAAAACACCCCCACAGCATGATGCTGCCACCACCATGCTTCACTGTTGGGTCTGTATTGGACAGGTGATGAGCAGTGCCGCTTAGAATTAAGGCCAGAAAGTTCTATCTTGGTCTCATCAGACCAGAGAATCTTATTTCTCACCATCTTGGAGTCCTTAAGGTGTTTTCTTTAGCAAACTCCATGCGGGCTTTCATGTGTCTTGCACTGAGGAGAGGCTTCCATCGGGCCATTCTGCCATAAAGTGATGGTTGACTTTCTAGAACTTTCTCCTATCTCCCGACTGCATCTCTGGAGCTCAGCCAGAGTGATATTTGGGTTCTTCTTTACATCTCTCACCAAGGCTCTTCTCCCCCAATTCCTCAGTTTGGCCGGACGGCCAGCTCTAGGAAGGGTTCTGGTCGTCCCAAACGTCTTGCATTTCAGGATTATGGAGGCCAGATCTGTGCCTTGCCACAATTCTGTCTCTGAGCTCTTCAGGGAGTTCCTTTGACCTCCTGATTTGCTCTGACATGCACTGTGAGCTGTAAGGTCTGATATAGACAGGGGTGTGGCTTTCCTAATCAAGTCCAATCAGTATAATCAAACAAAACTGGACTCCAATGAAGGTGTAGAACCATCTTAAGGATGATCAGAAGAAATGGACAGCACCCGAGTTAAATATGAGTGTCACAGCAAAGGGTCTGAATACTTATGGCTGGCTATTTCAGTTTTTCTTTTTTAATAAATCCGCAAAGATTTCAACAATTACATTACATTACATTTTCTGTCAATACGGGGTGCTGTGTGTACATTAATGAGGAAAAAAAATTGCTTAAATTATTTTAACAAATGGCTGCAATATAACAAAGACTGAACAATTTAAGGGGGTCTGAAAACTTTCCGTACCCACTGTATCTTAAAGAAGCAGATGGGACAATGACGAACGAACAGGGGAAGAACAGCAGTCAGACTTCATGAACTGACAACACTCTGTTGCAGTCAAAGAAAAGAAAGCTGACCCAGGCCAGAGCTCTGCATGGCTATTCACTTTTCTGTTATGTTACTCTTATCACACTTTTGTGTTGTTGATTAAAATGGAAGAACTGAGACCTAAGTCTTATCCTATTTGCTTCATCAAAAAACATGCTGGACTGCTTTGAATTAGTTCAACAATACTAAATAAATATGTGGTCGCTACTTCGCAGAGTTCACCTATTGCGGGGGTGGTCCGGAACCTAGCCCCTGCGATAAACGAGCGTATTTGGAAGTTTACCAATGGGGTTACAGAAAAAAAATGGCAGTTCTCTTATTTATGTCTAATGTGCTTCATTTTTTTCCTGTTTCATCTTCTGATTTATTTTGCCAGCAAATTCAACATCAACAGAAATAGAAAATAAAAAAATCTGCTTTTTCCAGTCAGTCATGCGAACTGGGCTGTCGATAATGAATGGAACGCTTCATTTTGCAATTGCATTACTGCTCTGTATTACATATATAATACCAGATACTCTGCCCTCTCATAACCTTAATGCAGAGTCACCTCTGCTCAAGGGTTTGAACCGCCCGAGTGACAATACACTACACAACTTAAGGTACAGTAATGTACTTTTTTTGTTTTTCAGTTAATATTAAATTTTTTTGTATAATGAAGATGGAGGACAACAGGAAGGAGGTGTTACCTGTTTAAGATAAAGACTATCCACAGTGCCTCCTACTTCTGCTGCGTCGTCTCCCCCGGAATGGAGGTGACCACCTTCTTGGTTTTGACGAGCCACACGAGAAGACTCGGGCATCGCGCTGCTGATCAGCTGAAAAGAAAAAAAAGAAAAAAAATAGAAGGCACCACTGCATTGTGCTTGTGATTCAAAGACAAAATTAATTCAACAGTCCTTCTGGGATGATTACATAGTGTTAAAGAGAGATATAATATAATATCTACTGTAGAGGAATATCAAAAAAATGTGTAGCCCATTAATAGCTGTAATATAAATGACTTATATTTAGTTGTGAAGGCTCACAATTTGGCAATTTCAAGGTATTGCCCCGCATTCTATCAAATGCATTTGGCTTAAATCTCGGATCAAGCTGTCACTATCATCATATAGAAGTTAAAAAGAATCATTGCAAAGTGTAAAATATACCTCTATTGATGTACAAATGAGCTACTGCAATTTATTCCTTTTTATAAATTGTGCGGCATCACTATTTAGCAAGCAGAAGGTCATTCCTGCTCCGCTTATCTAAAAACGTTAACTATTATTCAGGCTTTATCACGCATTAACAATCACCCCTCAACGGCTCAATAGTTAAATAGTACAATTAGATTTTCCTTACATTTATGACACTTTTTACCACTGATAAATTCATGATTAAATATTCGCATTTTCCAGACAATGACTTAACAAATTCCATCCAGGAATTCCGCAAATTCCATAGTTGTTTTTTCCCCCCACTATACACTAGCTTCATCCAAAATTCTGCTATTACAAATAATTTAATAATATTGTTAACAGCATAATTGCCCAAGTCTTTTTTAACTTACTGTCACATTATTACAAATAAAAATACTAATGTGCTTGCTAAAAATGCAGTTTTTTCTTTGTAGACTTTCAGTCGATTACCTCATGGTAATCCACAAATGTTGAATCGAGGCAACTGGACTCTTGTTTGTTCGTTCAAAAACAACTTTATGGAAAGTGTAATTATGCATGTATGCATATTTTTTCAGTTGCCGTTTGCAGCGGTGTGTAGGTGCTCGGCATCATACTGAGATCTGTTTCTGCTCTTTTGACACCTCAGTATGATGCACTGCTGTTGTACACAGATGCAAACTACAACCTCAACAACAGTGTCGAATGAATAAAAACTGAGCCCCATTACTGTTTTTGTTTTTTTTAAATCTGTCATATACAATATATGTACATATTTTTACTGCATATACTTAAATACAAGGTATAGCCTAAAGGCCCTCAAGAAAATCAATGTTTAAATAGTCTACTGTGTAAAATATACTTACTGTTCTGGCGTTGCAGTGAAGTGAAGTCTGCAGTCAGTGTTGACAGAGCCTCCAAGTGAAGATGAAGAAGCTACCTGAGTGGGAGGCGCCACAAATTAGACAAGGAGGGTGTGGGAAAACTGGCAAATGAGCAGCTGCTTTAGATCTATTTATGACTTGATTGTTACAGAGCTCCGAAATAAATATATCACTTAGTCACATGAGACACAATTGAGTATAAATACACAACAAACAAACAATCGAGCATCGTTTATATTTGTCTTTGGGATGGGACAAGTATAGTCTGTGTGTGTCCTCATTTAGAACATACGTCACACTCTTTATCAAAGGCCGACTCGGTTGTTTGAATACCAAATGAGAAATAAATTGTAATCAGAGGAGGTTCACATGTACAGAAGTTAAGGAGTGACGCTGTTTTTTAAAAATTATTATTTGCTTGTTTTGTTCAAAGCGGTTCCACTTAAGTAGGAACAAGATGGAGCTTGTGCTGGTGAAACAAAGGGAAGGGGAGATCTACATACTGTGCAGGAGTGCCTCCATATATGTTAGCATATCAGCTGTTAGCATTTGATCAATTCTCATTTGATATAGTGGCCTTCCTGACTAAAACACATGCAATATAACCTTTATGGATCTGCCTCAGCACCTTCTCAGTTAAGGTTGCTATCTGGTTCTCTGTTACCATATCAACTGTTAGCATGTTAGCATTTGATCAATTCTCACTTGTAATAGTACCTGACTAAAACACACAACATATAACCCTGATGTTCACAGAAGGTTGCAGAGGGCGATCTTACTGTTTGTGCTTGATAAGTGAGTCACCTCATATATTAAGAAAGAAAAAACTCTTATTATGATTAATATTATTTTCGATTTATTGTACCGAGCAGCAAGGACTGAGACGTACCGATTTCTTACGTTATACACTGATGCCTTGAGCTACGACTGACCCAACTTAAAGGTTTTTCAAGATACGAGCTGTCGTTGGGCCAATTTCTTTTACTTGCATGCAAAAAGTTGAGATACGAGTGCTGTAGGGTGGCAGTGAACTCAACTCAACTCACTTCACAACAAGCAGCAACTTGTAAACAATTTTTTCAAAATGAGGCTTCATGTTTCATCCCACTCCCAGTTGAAGTTAACTGTCAAATTCAACATTAAACAAAGAGAATTACTGTGTATTTAAAACAATCACATAACTGTCCTGCGCTAGCTTAATGGTGACACAAAAATGCTGTTAACAACACATGTAGACAGACAAGATAACAATACTCACAGGCTTATACAGTGGAACCTCGTCTTCACGCACCCCAATTCAATGGATATCGGAAGGAACTAATTATTTCTTTACATTCTATTTAATTAGGTATTACTATATGTTTTTTTTAAAGTACAATATTATATAATGCTATTTTCCTTATTAAAAAGCACATTACAAAAAAAATTTTTTGGGGGGGATGTCAGGATAACGCAATGGTATTTTCATTCATCTCAATGGGAAATGATTTGGGAAACGACGAGCGGGGTTACGGAACAAATGAAAGTCGTATCTATACATCACAAAGGCAAAGAGAAACTATGTCATGTTTAAGGCTACTGTCTTTGAGCCAACAGTAAAGCCACATAGTCCTTTTTTTTAATTATTTTTATTTTTTAACCCAATGAGGTTGTAAGGCCTTTTCCTTCTTCATAGCTGAAAGGAAGTTCTTTATTAGCTCAGTGAGATAAAGGGCTAACCTTTGTGGTGGTGGTCACAGCTGCGAGAGGAGGATTCAACACTGGAAGTTGAACAAAGGCATGGTAGAAATATCTGAAGATAGATAAGAAAGTTATTGCACTATGTGCAACTCATAATGGGATTTTCACAAAGCCATGAGTGCCTCAACCAAATGCTTTGACTCACAAAGGGGGCGGGATGATATTTTCTACTCTTGAGCTTTGACTCTACTGTACATACTTCATGTCCCTTCCCACCTATTTTTAGGGTTGGCCCTCGCAACAATGTCATGCGTAACTCGACGCCATCTGTTAAGTCAGAGCTCGTTGAATGTCACTTGACAGGCCGAGGCATCGCAATCACCTTCCTGTCCACACACTCCGGCCCAGCACGATCATGGAGTTGGAGGGACAAGCAAGACTGTCTCGGGCCTTTCGCCTCCTTGTGCCGGGCCCAGACATGGATGAGGATGAGAGCGAGGTGGTGATCAGCATCAGGCCCAAATCTTCTCCCCTGCCACGGAGAAGAAACTCTGTCTCTGACGAGGAGTCTGAGTCAGAGCTACTTCCTTGTGGTTCCAGGAGAGTGTCCTTTGCAGACGCCAAGGGTCTAAGTTTGGTGCAAGTCAAGGAGTTTGATTTGTGGGACGTGCCCAAGTTGCCAGGAATGGAGTCCCAGGAGGGCGACGGAATATCTACAGAGGAATACTCCCTGTCTCCTCTGACTTTCCAATCGCCGTTGTCTCCTGAGGATCTGCTGGTTAGGGTCCAGGAGCAGAAAATAGAATTGGACTCCCTGGAGTTGATCCCAGGAACGACCACGCTGAAAGGGCTGATCTGTGTCCTCAACATCTCCTTCCATAAAGCCGTCTATGTGCGCACCACTTTGGACTGCTGGGCCAGCCACTTTGACCTTCTGACTGAGTACATCCCCACTTCCGGCAACGCTCACACGGACCACTTCTCCTTTAAACTCACCTTAGTGCCGCCCTTCCAGGAGCAGGGATCCCGTGTTGACTTTTGTCTGCGGTATGAGACGCCCATGGGAACGTTCTGGGCCAACAATAACAACAGAAACTATGTGCTGGTCTGTCACCAAAGAATGAAAGACCAGAAGGAGAACCCCCAGAAGCAGAATAGGCAAAAGAAAAGCTGTCTGAAGATCGTGAGGTAGGCTTGTCCAGTGTTTCCCAACCTTTAGTGAGCAAAGGCACATATTTTACAGCATTAGTAAAATATCACGGCACACCGCCAAACAAAAATGTCCCAAAAAGTATATATGTGCTGAAATAATGACAATCGCATCTTATTTACTCCGAAATGTACTTAGTAGTGGTGTGAAATTTGGGCCTATGGACTTGAACACAGCTATTATTCTGTTGTGTGAATTGCAACACAACTGCCATCTAGTGACAGATAATGCAATTGCCTGTCATTATATGTCACTGGCATAGACAGATAAACAAAGACATTGTTTGGAGTAAATATTTTTGGGACCATCCATCCATCCATTTTCTGAGCCGATTCTCCTCACTAGGGTCGCGGGCGTGCTGGAGCCTATCCCAGCTATCATCAGGCAGGAGGCGGGGTACACCCTGAACTGCTTGCCAGCCAATCACAGGGCACATACAAACAAACAACCGTTCGCACTCACATTCACACCTACGGGCAATTTAGAGTCTCAAATTAATGCATGTTTTTTGGGATGTGGGAGGAAACCGGAGTGCCTGGAGAAAACCCATGCAGGCACGGGGAGAACATGCAACCTCCACACAGGCAGGGCCGGCGATTGAACCCGGGTCCTCAGAACTGTGAGGCTGTCGCTCTAACCAGTCGTCCACCGTGCCGCCTTTTTGGGACCAATTAAGTGAAATTAGATAATAACGCCCACGACACACCTGAGAATCTTTAATGGCACAGTGGTTGGGGATCATTCATAATCCCATGTGAAGATTTCAGCGCTTTGACCAAACTCACTACCACTAAGTGCGCTTACTAGAATTCCATTTTTATTACACCAATGTCTGTTAACAGCAGTAGCTACTGAACAATATTTTACTAGCGCTTACAAGATGCATTTAAACTCAGTTTGTGTTACACTTCATATTTGACAGTCAAAACGTTGTGGAAGACACTAAGGAAACGCCATCCCAAAGAAATCAGTCAGCAGGTACAAACCTCTTAATATCAATGGGTCGATACATTAAAAAAAAAAAAAAAAACACTTTTCTAACAGTCTTTTTATTCTCTTTAGATGTGTTAACAACTGGAGAAAAAGTCAACAATGAGCAATCCATTCCACCTCCTGATCAGTCAGGAGAAGATGGGGACAATTTGCAGGTACGCTGATGATCACAACTTACCATTTACTGCATAACTCGTACACTTTAGCCATTTGTGCACCACATTTACCTTGGATTTTTTTTCCCCTTCTCTCTCTCTCTCTCTCCCATTTGCCTTTTGGGACATCAGGGAAGCCTTGCCATCATTTGTTCATACTACCTGTATAGCTATAACAAAAAAAACCTAAATGATTGGACCTTGAATTGAATAGAATTGTATATACTTACTTCAAGTAAACACACTCAGGATCCCTGGAGACATGCTGGTTGATTTTCTGGCCCACATCAAACGGGAAAACTTGTAGATTGGGTTAGAATACAGTGTATCTTTTGTGATGTCAGTCCTGGATCTTTTCTAACACACATTTTTAACTTATTTTTACACTTGTATGACAGTTACATGTTTTAAAATGTCGTTTACAACAACTTTTCGGTTAATAAAGTTTTTATGGTAACAGTTTAACCCTGTAACATTAGTTCTATTTCCATTAACTGCCATGTGAAATGTTTTTTTTCTCCCAAATCATACACAAGTTAAGGACAATCGTTTTATTTCAGCCATGTTACAGGGTGTTTATTTTAAGAATCCTGCTATGTATCAACAAGTAGTGATTCATATCTCTCTTGTTGACGGACAGGCTGAGTATAGGCGAAACTGCAGCCAAAGAAAGGCGGCCCGGATGGGTCGGGTGAGGGACTACTTTTCTCAAAGAGACGGCATAGTAGATGAGGAAGGCGACACACCACGTTCAGAAGACAAAGAAGAAATCCCAGTGGGGGATCAGGCAGATGGGCAATTTTTGTCCGAAGAGAAATGGAAACGTGAAGGCTCTCATGGTATTATGGAAAAAATAATCAGTGAAACGCCAACTCAACAAGACGAGACACAGGCACATATTGAACCACAGACAGCTGAGGACATCCGTTTCGGTTCATTAATAGGAGGTGACGCTAGCACAGACATGTCAAATGATGAGCCTCCTCCCACTGAACATTGCAACACGTTTGTCTCAGAGGCTAAAGACACGAGTGAGAGCTGCCTGAATCAAAGCAACGGCTTCACTTTTGAAATTCTGGTGACTCCTCTGTACCGTCAGATGCTTGGCAGGAATGAAGATTGGACATGTCCACAAGAGACTGTGGGAGAAAACGGTTCAACTGGCCATGAAGTTCAAGAAAATTTGATCAGGAACAAAAATGATGTCCCACATCTGTCAACTTTTCAGAATCTGTTTAGTGAAGACCGAGCTCACCAGGCCAGTTTGGAGCATGCAGACTGGTACGATACAGAAGACGCTTCGATGGAATCAGCAGAGAACCATGAACAACTTCAGAAAATGGATTTACCATCACGACTCTCACAACCAATTCAGGTACCAACATGTCTGCCAATCAATGAATTGTCAGGTGGAAACAAAAATGCTTTGTCACTTCTGTCCCCTTTTCAGAATCTGTTTAGCGTAGATGACCAGACCAGTTTGGAGTGTGCAGACTGGTCCTGTACAGAAGATTCTGATGCACAATCAGTGGAAAATACACCGAACCATGAGCAAATTTTGGAAAATGTGATCACCAACTCAACTAAAGAGTGCTTTGATGCCAGTTTGAATGTTCCTCTTTCTGAAGATGACATTTGGAAATCAGACGGCTCACAAACCATTCAGGTACCAACATGTTTGCCAATTCATAAACCTTCAGGTAAAACCAAATATGATGTCGCACTTTTGTCACCTTTTCAGAGTCAAACAGAGCCTGTTAGCGACAGTGTAGATCACCTGGCCAGTTTGGAGACGGCAGACTGGTCAGATACAGAAGATGCTGTAATGAAATCAAAAAACAACACACAGAACCATGAACAACTTGAGAAAAATTTGATCAAGAATTCAACGGAAGAGTGCTTTGACGCCAATTTGAAAGCTCCTCTTCCCGAGGACGACGTTTGGAATGGTGCTGATGATGCTATTGAAAGTAAATTATCAGATCAAACAAATATAAACATAACAGAGAGGCACACAGATACGGATTTACTATCAGAGGACTCACATTGTCCGAGCTTTGAACCAGACACCATTCAGGTGCCAACATGTCCGCCAATACATGAGTCTGTAGGTGGAACCAAAAATGATGTCCCTCTTCTGTCAGCTTTTCAGACTCAATCAGAGCCTGTTAGCGATGACGTAGATCACCGGGCCCGTTTGGATCTTGCAGATGAGTCAAATCAAGAAGATTCTGTGGCAGAATCAAGTATTTCCCCTTTAGAAGCTTTAAACCATCCCGAAGTTTCCAGTTACACAGCCACTAACAGACCGGAGACGGAAGTGTCTGTCAGATCGCCTCGGACTTTTCTTGGAACTCAGGCGGAAACGTGTTGCATTGGCACAGGGCACCGTTTAGATGAGGATGAACATGACCTGATGACAAAAGTGTTGATGTGCAACGATCACTCACAAGAAGTCCATCAGGAGCCTTTTAGCAATCCAGAGGTAGATGTGGTACGAAACTGGGAGACTGTGGTGGAGGAAGAGGAAGTTAACATATTAGAGGAGGGGATCCAGAACTGTCCAGGAGAAGAGAAACCTGATGACCTAAAGGAAGAAATTCAGGAGAAATTCACATCTCCAGAGGTGGAAGAGCCTGAAAATGTCTTTCCGTGCCAGAACAAGACAATAAAGGGAGAAAAAGAACATGAGATGATTTTTGAAGATCGTGAAGCTGAAGAACACTTTGTGGAGATGCAGGAAGTCAAATTGGGGGTGGAGATGTGGGAGGAGGAGGTCATTGATAAAGATAGGGTGGATGCAGAATTGAAAGATCAGGAGCGAGTTGTAGATCTAGGGAATAAAGAGCAGGAAATTTCAGTTGATGAGGCAGAAGGCATAGAAGACATCAGGTGGTCAGAATTAAATCAAAGCAAGCTTGAGGATGCTGGCTTGAGTCATCTGGGTGAGGGTGATGAATCTGTAGAAGATACCACTGAACAGAATCCAGATGACAAGGTTCTCCATGATGAAGAAGACAAGACTGTGACTCGTGAGGAGAGTGACGACGGGCTATGCAACTTCACAGAGGAAGCCGAGAGCGACAACGCCTCAGCAGAGTCCGACTCGGACGACGAGGTGGAGCTCTACATGCACTGCCTGCGTGCGGTCCATACCAAAGACCAGAGCACTGAGACGGGTTTCAGCCTGAGCAAGAGACCCTCTCTGAGCAGGAGCAAACCGCTCTCCTCGCTCATGCCGTCCATCAGTGAGTCAGTGGATGAGGAACATGTCGGCTCCCTTCAGGATGGTCGTGAAGACACGCAAGCGGACGACACAGCTCAGTCGCAGCCGAGTGGACCTAAAAGCACCGGCGGAAACGTGGCAAGGTGGCGAGAGACCTGTTCCTGCAGCTCTATCTCCAAAACGTTGTTGTATGCCACCTTGTTAGCGATGTTTGTTGTCATGGCCTATTATTATGATTTTCTTGCCTGTTTTGGCCTCTACTTGATTTCTGTGGTGTGGCTCTTTTGTCAAGGAGAGAAACAGCCAATTAAAGACAACTCAATAGGCTAAATTCCATTTGAAAAATATATTACAGTTCTTTGATATTCCCATGTAACATTCACAACTGTATTGTTTGTGACAAAAAAAACACGCTCTTTTTATGCTGTACTGTATCTTCCAGACCTCGCCCGCAATAAGTAAAATCCGAGATATAGAAATTCCCTATTTAAATACATCTTAAACATGTTTTTATAGGATTTATGACACTTTAAAACAATACAAACGTTTAAACACGTTGAGAGAGATCAAGAGCAATGCATAACACAAAGATATTGTACAAACACTATGGAATAAGAGTTAACAACTAACACTGACAAAAAAAAAAATGTGCGATATAGCAGGACCCGAAAGCGTGAACCGTGATATAGTGAGGGATTACTGTATTAGACTTTTTTTATATACTCATGCCCAAGAAAGAATCCTATTGACTTTTGAACTATATCCTAAACAATAAACTTGATGTAACACATTTCAACCCGTTAGCTGAATTAGTGGCTTCTGCCTAAACAGATGGCGTGCTTCAATTTATCTGGCTTCAGTGCATTGTCCACTTGAATAAATAAAATGCCATACCCTTATTAATGCCTCCTTGCGAGAAAAATAAAATAAAATGAAAATTACCTGCCGGATACCACCAAGTTGCTTACCACAACACACTGCCTTCACCCCAGACCTGGCATCTGTAAACGTTTACGGTGGAAGAGAAAAGTCCTTTATTTAGCAGGAGTGTAATTGTTGTAAAAATGAAGCTCTACACAATTAACACCTTACCCATAACTATGAGGAAATACAATATAAGCCAATATCTGTACACTTTCTCGCAGATGACTTGTATTCTACACACAGGCACATCCTTTATAAAATCTAAATGAAAGCTCACTGTTGTGCGCTGTGCATGAATTGACACTTGTATGATCAGATGTGTTGTACAGGCTGTTTGCAAAACATTGTGCAATTATACTTTTAATTGACACCTGTATGATCAGATGTGTTGTACGGGCTGTTTGGAAAACATTGTGCAATTATATTTTTACCAACGCATATTTCATTATATAATACAGGAGGTACTACATACAGTATGTATGCTATATTGAAACATGTCTATTAATAAAAATGTAAGTGCACATTGTCTTAGCAACTTATTAAGTGGGCCTTAAGTCTCCATTATTTGTTCACATTTTCTACACTTTTGAAATGTTCACCCAAAAAACCGCATAACTGCCTCGTGATCTGACATCATACAGTAATAAAGTAAATGTCTCCACTGTTAGATAGCCTACAAGGAAACATTGTAAACTTGGATGATTATCATTTTAAACTCGAACGTCCGCTGGAAAGTTGTTTCATAATGCTCATTAATACGGGTACGGTTTTATGGGTTTGATAAGATTTATGGTTGTGTTTGTGTCTCTATATTGACTTTGTTGTTTTGGGCCATATAAATGTGAGGAAACATCAGCATTAAGCGAGTTAACAATGTCATTGGCAAATGTTGCCATTTATCGACTATTTTTGTGGGTATTATTATCTACCAAGTCTTGCTTTGTTTGCCGTTGCATTTATGGAGTTTTGAGTTCCAGATTTACGTGGTGCATTGAATGTGATACACGAGAAGCAAGAGTTTCCTGGCTCGCGATTGGATGTCATGCTGTCACTTCTGTGGACATGTGTGCCACACTCAACCAATCAGCTTGCTTGTTCTTGGTAGGTGTGCACCGCCGGCTCGCCGGTAGTTAAAGCAGCTGAGTTTGGGGGTGGGGGGCTTATCGGGGAAGCAAGTCACCAGCAGCCGAGCCCACCAGACCGCTCCGATGGACCCCAGCGACGATGTTGAGACGGGGGAGACTGAGAGACACCCGGCACTCTTCTACGTGCCCATTCCAGACGCGTCCCCGGCTAAGAACGAACAGGAGAAGCTGTCGGGGGTGGTGAAAAACGTCCACCGAAAGCTCCGCAGGAAATACAGAGAAGGTGAGGCCCGCTCGTCCGCAGTTTCGGCCAACCGAATGCTAGCTTCCCGAAACAACACCAACTTCAACCTTCATGTCGTTGTAAAACATTTATCGTGTTGTCTTGCTATACTGTGTGCTATTTGAAGAACTTACACGTTGTCTGCCGTCGACGTTAGGCCTCGTTTTTACCGAGGGAGGCCTTTTAAATATTGGCCACCGATAGCACTGACGATTAAACGAACTACAAAACCGGCTAACGTTTGTGATTAAAGCTTAACTGGACGCAGAAATTATAACCACGAACACAATAAAGTTGCATAGTCTAGTTAGTAGGCTTCGATTAACGGGGATAACCAGCCCCTCCTGTTGGGAGATATGCACAAGTATGACTTATAACTGTAATGATCATTTAAAAATATATATAAAATCTTGTTTTGCAGGGCATTTCACTAGCTGAATGTTAAAACATGAATCAGCCCTTGACTAAATATTACCTCTTAAGTTAGCCTGAACAAACACTTTTCAAAGAACTCTTGACATCAAAACTAGTGTTACACATAAATTCACAGTAACTGAAAAATAAGAGCTCAAAATACCACTTAACCCACTACTATGCTAGTAAGACAATAACAGTTGCATTGCATCATATTTTACTGACTGAAGTGGCCCCTGGTAGAATAAACGGTGTCATTACATTATACAAGGGTAGGCCAAAAGTTGCTGTCCACTTTCAAATGTTTTCACTTATTACATAAAACAACTGTTTTCCTGGTGTATTTTCCTTCCTGGACTCCTTTCTTCCCTCAAAGTTGCTTTGTATGAATGCATGCTTGAAACTTGCTTGTCCACCTTACTTCTGTCTTTTCAGAATCAGAATCATCTTTATTTGCCAAGTATATCCAAAAAAACACAAGATGACAACAGACAGTCAATTGACAGTGAACACTTTTGAGACATAAAGACATTGACCAAAACAAAAAAAACAAAACTTTCTTTTCTGCCGTTCTTCCTTTCAGACCGACTTTTTCCTCTCTGCATCTCTTCCGGTCTGACTTTTGCCCCTATGTCCCTGCCTTCCTTCTTTCTTTCCTTTCTTTCCTCAGACATGCTTTTTATTCACACTTTCTCACACATCCTTTCTTTCTTTGCATAAAAGTACTTTTTGTTTGTTCCTTCCTTCCCTCCATCACAACAGTTTTTTTAATTCATGTATCCTTACATCCTTCCTTCTCTGAAATATACTTTTGTTCCTTCCTTCCTTGCTTCTCTCCTTCTTTCTTTACTTCCTGCCTTCCTTCCCACAAACCTGCTTTTTATTCACACACCCTTACATCAATTCCTTCTTTTGCATTCCTTTTGGCTTTTCCTTCCTGCCTTCCTTTCTACTTCCGTCAGACAGACCTGTATTTATGCATCCTTCCTTCCTTTGCTGAGAAGTAATTTTCTTCCTTCCTTCATCACACCTGTTTTTTATTTATGCATCCTTACTTTGTTCCTTGAACCTGCTTTTCTGCCAGTTACGTCCTTCCTTCCACCTCAGACCTGATTTAAGTTTTCCCCCCTTTCCTTCCTTCCCACCTACTTGACTTTTCTGCCTAAAATGACTTACTTTTAAACCAAATTTTGATTGACACTGTCAGAGAGTTGTTAATTTATCAACTGTTTATAATCGTGGCGATGGTTTGCGCTCCGTCATACTGATAGTGCCAGTCCAGAAAAGACCGTGCACTGAAACGGGAAGTCTGTAGAGAGGGTGGAAACAAACATTTGTGGAACTCAACAGCTATTTTTGACAGTTTACAGGGTGTATGCACACCAGGCTGATCATTCCTTGTCAGTTATATATGATAAGAACCACATTGCGCAATACAGACAAACACAACAACTATAAATAGTCGAAGGAGTAAACATAGTGTTTGTTATCATAGGTCTGGGTCTGTATTGAAAGTCAACTGGGTCAATATTTGCCTCAGTGCGCCTATTGAGGACTCCTGGCCGAGACTGATGTCAAGTTGGTTGTTTTGGAGGCTCCAGTGTGTGCTAGCTAACCACATGATTGGCTAACAAGCAAAGTGTGATCTGCTTTAATGACGGTGGTCATGACCTTGGGCTGAGGCTAGCGCTGCTGCTGTTTACAAGCATTTGTAATGCTTCTCTGAAAACGGGTTGTCGCGGTGCTAATGCTCTTTCTTCCCAAGTACATCTTGAGTTGGGTTGCCAAAGGGGTAAACATTTCCAGTAAATATCCAGAAAGTTTCCACTGAAAGTTACGCTGTGGAAATTTGGAAAGGTATTGCGCATAAAAAGAAACATTTTGTTTTGTCATACGCAGACATTCATGCCAAATAATACATTTAAAAAGTAAAGTTCAACATATTTTTTTTAAGTTGAACTTTTTCAAGTTTTTGTTTGAATGATCAATTATTTCATTGAAGAAGGAAAACATGAATGTTGACTTAAATAATACTCAATGCTCACCCATCTGACCCAACCCATTAAAAAATTCAAATGCCCTGGTTCAAAAATTTCAAAAGTTCAACTCAAAATGCCTTCAAAACAGTTGAGCTCAGTGATTATCAGTGTGGTACTAGTACTGCCAGTGGTACATTGGCTCTCTACTGCTACGCAAAAGAAAGACTTAAATGTTCAAACTGTGCATAATGTTACATTGACTTGAACTTTTTTTTTTTTTTTTTAATCCAATGCAGTACAGTTCAGTTGTGTGTGTGTGTATATAACCTTTCAAGCCTAATACATTTGTATGTCAAAAACACACAAGGAATTTGTCTCCGGTAGTTGAATCCGCTCTAGTATGACAACAGACAGGCATTTGACAGAAAATACTTTTGAGACATAAAACACAGTACGGAGCGTCACCGAGCAATAAAAGGTTACCAGTAGTGTGGTAATGCCGATACATTTTATTTATTTTTTGACAATTGTGCAAATGATGCCGAGTCCTCTAGCAATAAGAGGAGTTTTAAATGAGGAATAGAACAATGGTCTGGTACAGTGACAATTGTGCAAATGGTACAGATACTTCTCAAGCACATGAGTGGCATATGCAAATAGTGCAGAGTGGCGAGACTTCTATAGTGAGTGCACAAATAATGTATAATTGACCTGACAGAGAGATGTGTCAACAATCTCAAGACAAAATTGGCAGCATGTTACAATGGAATTGTAAGTTAACTGTTTAAGAAGTTCAAGGCAAGAGGGAAGAAGCTGTTGGAATGTCTGCTAGTTTGTTTGCATTGTTCGATATTGCCTACCTGAGGGAACGAGCTAGAAGAGGTGGTGACCAGGATGTGGAGTGTCTAAGAGGATTTTGCATGCTCTTGTCTTGGTTCTGGCAGCGAGCAAGTACTCAAGGATAGATGGGGGCGTACCAACAATTTTTTTCAGCAGTCCTGATTGTCCGTTGTAGTCGGCATTTGTCTTTTTTTGTGGCAGCACCAAACCAGACTGTGATGGAAGAACACAGGACTGATTGGATGATTTCTGCGTAGAACTGCCTCAACGGCTCCTGTGGCAGGCCGTGCTTCCTCAGAAGCCGGAGGAAGCGCATCCTCTGCAGGGCCTTTTTGAGGATGAAGTTGCTGTTGGTCTTCCACTTCAAGTCCTGAGAGACTGTAATTCCCAGGAACTTGAAGGTTTCGATGGTTGACACACGGCAGTTGGATACCGTGAGGGGCAGCTGTGGCGAAGGATGCTTCCTGAAGTCCACAATCATCTCCAAAGTCTCGAGCGTGTTCAGCTCCAGGTTGTCGGCCATACCACAGCTCCAGCCGCTCCACTTCCTGTCTATACGCAAACCCGTCACTGTCTTTGATGAGGCCGATGTCTGTGTTGTCATCTGCCAACTTCAGGAGTTTGGCAGCCGGGTGCGTTGAGGTGCACTTGTTTGTATACAGAGAGAGAGGAGCAGCGGAGAGAGGACACATCGTTGGTGCGACCCGGTCCTGATGGTGCGTGTAGATGAGGTGATGTCCCCCAGCCTCACCTGCTGTGTGCTGCCCGTCAGGCACCTGTGAATCCCCTGACAGATGGCAGGCGCTCGCCGCTGAGCTGGAGAAGAGTTTGGGGATGATGGTGTTGTTATTTTAGTAAAATGTTTTATTTTCCTATTTCAGCACAGTGTTGTTGTTTAAACTGCATAATGTTGCAGTGGCTTACAATAATATTTAATAGGAGTTTTTAGTCATAAAAACACTATCTCTACACTACTGTCTTTTTATGTTGGTCATCATGGTTGTAGAGGTATTTCTTTTAGGTGATACTTGGTGTAAAACGTTTGCGAACCACTGGTATAGATTTTAGAAATAATTTGTGCTTTCATATGGTTTTCAACTGTACTTGCATACAATTTGGCTGTTTTAGTCAGGCTTATGTTAATGTAATGTAATTTCACCAGCTATACGTCAAATTTCAGTTTTGTAAATTCCTGGTTCATTCTTGTTAAATCCCTTGAATTCCTGGATTTTTGAAACCCCATTCCTGCGCAGCTGATGTTGTTTTCTGACATCCCTCCTCTGCCTTTTCCTGAACAGTGGGCGACTTTGACAAGATCTGGCGTGAGCACTGCGAGGATGAGCAAACGCTGAGCGAGTACGCTGTCGCCATGAAGAACCTCGCTGATAATCACTGGGCTGCCAACTGCGAAAAGGAGGGACGCATCGAATGGTGTCGCAGGTGAGTCTTCCTGTTGAAACCGATGCAACCAATTACTTAACATTGCCCCCAAAAGCTGAGAAATAATGTCATTCCAAATGCACAATAGACTTTATTTATTGGTTTAAAAAAAATGGAGGTATTGTTGGACAGTGTTTGTGTTGTTTGTGTGTCCGCAGTGTCTGCCAGGAGTATTTCTGGGATGGTGGCATGAAAAGAATGTTGGAGAAAGATGAGAAAAGTCCTTCTTTCTCCACCGGTCCCATTGAACAGTCTTCGAGTGGACGACCGTCTTGTTCTATCCAATGGTAAGATGAATTCTCATTTCCTCAACATATTATGTAGTGTATATTTTGCAGTAGTACAGCACATTCCTGCCTATTTGCAGTTCATATTTCCCTAAGTCACCTATTAGCATTTTTTTTTTTCCTTCTGCGGAACCTATTCTTAGCTATTAGTTGAACTGCTCTAAGATGCCACAAAAAGGCACCAAACCCTGGCTAAAAAGACATTAGTAAGTGGTATCAAGAAAGTATGAAGTGATAAATCTCGACTGAGAAACTAATATTGTATTTAAAAAAAAAAAAAAAAAAAAAATCATTTCTAAGCCATTAATTTTTAAGGGGAATGTGTAAAATGAGTTTGAAATGACAAAGCATTTAAAGGTCATAGTTTGCTATATTTATGGTTTAATCTTAAAATAGACAATTTTGAATGTTTTTTTGGCAGGGCTCCAGTACTGTTTGGGGTGTGGCTTTTTCCCTACCCTGTGCAAATAGTTTGGGTTTACTGTTCTGACTTACTTATACATTTTACCAACTATGATAAGGAAATGTCTGAGCAGGTATTGTTCTCAACTGTGTGTGGACAATACAACTGGTTTGAAAGAGAGCATATTCTGTGTTGCAGTTCAGGCGCTCAGATGGGGAAAATGCGCCTCCTGGACGTGGGAAGCTGCTTTAACCCTTTCATGAAGTTTGACGAGTTCCTCACAGTCGGTATCGACATTGTGCCTGCGGTTGAGGTGAGAGCGTGTTTTGACTTCATGTTGACGTCTAGAAGCTTTTCCTGCCGCCTTCGATATGGCCAAGAGTGACTCATGGGCGGCCGATTTTGTTCAAATCCAATCAAATTTTATACTTTTCATACAGTGAAAAGCAACTCGAAGTGCTTAACAGAGTTAAAAGCAATCCCGTCCCTCCACACATCCACACTGACACTCGCAGACACACACAGGTTAAAAAATAATAATGTAATGACCTATGGCTGGGCACAGAGAATCCAAGTGGGGAAACACCATCTCAAGGAGCCGTCTGCACCGAGAGCAGACAACAGACCGCGGCCACAGGACACCGGCACAGAGTACAGTGGTGTAAGAGGAGCCGCATAAAGTATGGCGACCTAGGACCCCATGAAGCAGGACTATGGCCACGGTCCATCACAGCTTCCAGTGCAGAGGGCTCCCTCTGAGGAAACACTGAAAGATAATAAAATAATCATGAACATCCACATAAACATATGTATATATGTAACTCAAAGTTCAAGGAACGCTAGAATGATTTAAAACATAAAATACCTAAAACTATTTAAAAAAAGAATTGCATAAAAATAAAATCCAATAAATAACAATGACACAATATAAAATGTAATGAAAGTTGAAGAGGAAATAAAACAATTTATACGTGTGTTTAAAAGCTAAATTAAATATTAATTAAAAGCCAAATTTAAAAAGGTCAATAAAACAATTTATACGTGTGTTTAAAAGGTAAATTAAATATTAATTAAAAGCCAAATTTAAAAAGGTCTGGCTTAAGCCTGTTCTTAAGAACATGGACATTCTCAACAGCCATGATGTAGCAGGCTGTTCCACAGACTAGGGCTGTGAAAATGAAACGGATGTTGTGATGCGAGCAGTCGGTCTGGAACCTTTCATGTCAAAGAGAACATAAAAACTTGTAATGGAGCACCTTTTTAAAAGGGGGGACCTCACTGTTACAGCGACAGTGAGCATAAACTATGAGGTCCACAATGCTTCTCAATTTTGAGATTTGAAAATCTCTCCCCCCCCGCCCCCCCCCCCACCTCAGCCACTTTCAAGACTATTCCAGGAGAGTGCTGGTGTAGGGCAGAGCTGGACAATGAATTCAAACAAACAAGTTATTATTATTATTATTAATCAGTTTATTTGAAAGGGGACAATGCAATTTCATAAAACCATTAGCCAGGCTAGTTTTCATCTGTCGTCCCCTGGCCATGATGTAAAAAAGCAGTAAAATACATCTAAGAGACAATATAATACAGGATACATAATCAAAGCCTTACTATACTATTAAGAGAGAATAAAACTACATCATTTGTTCATAACAAAAAAAACATCATAACATACTTGTCTTTTAGTGTTGGCAGCTATAGGTGTTAACTAGCCACATTTTCAGTTTTTTTATGAAGGCCTTGTATGTTGTAAAGCAGTTTAACCTCCTCAGGTACTGAGTTCCACTCACCAGCGCTCCTCACTGACCAGGCTGACTTACTGAAAGTGCTCCTGCACAGAGGAATGAGACAGTCACCTCTGACAGAGCCTCGAGTGACACTCTCAGAGCTATTTCTTTGGCTGATGAACTCAGCCAGAGGAGCTGGAGCCAAATCATGCAGTACTTTATAAATCAAATTAAAATCTGCAAATATGTGAAGGTTTTCCCAATTTAAAAGACTGTATTTTTTTTTTAATTGCACAGTGATGATAGTGCCTTGGTTTTTTTTTTTATCCATCACTTTAATTACTTGTTTGTACAAAACTTCCAATGTTTTTTTTGCATTCTGACCAGCCTGGGACCAACTGGTTATGCAATAGTTAAAGTGACTAAGAATCATTGAATTGAAAGTAAATTTTTGTGGCTTCAGTTGACATTTCATTTCAAATTGCACGAAAATTTGTGAGGTTTAATTTGTTTTTACACAATTTGTCAATATGGGCTTTAAAGGAAAGCTGTGAATCTATTATTAACCTATGATATGTGTATTGGCTGACAATTTGCATTTTTTTCTCCATTAACAAGTATGTCGGGGTCAGGTGATACTCTTATTTGTTTTAGTGAAATACATGCCTACAGTTTTAGAAACGTTTAGCTGTAGACAGCACTCCTGCAACCAAGTTGTGACACAGGACATTGTATTAGTGAGTTTAGCAGCAACAGTATCTTTGGAGCGACCATGAATAAAGAAAACCGTGTCGTCTGCATACATTACGCACCCGTTGATATAAAGACTAAATAAAAGGGGCCCTAATATTGATCCCTCAGACCAACATGCTAACCTGAGTTGTATTCATATTTTGTTTAAATAAGCTGCTACTTGTGTGTATACACCATCAATCAAACCTTTGGATACACTTTTTCATGCTGTTGAAAGAGACAGTGTCCAAACATTTGACTGGTGGTGTATATTTAAAAAAAAAAAAAAAAAAAGTTATTTAAATATGAGCAGTCATATAAAATTGTTTTTCTATATTTTTACAGTGTGCTGATAAAATTATGTTTTTCTACATTTTTACAGAGTGCTGACATTTGGAGCACTAACCTATAAAACAAAACAAACTGATCACCCCTCAAAAGCTCAGCTTTGAGTAAATTAAAAGCTCTGATAGAAGTGTGACGTATCATCACGTATAAGCCTGACATGAATTAAGTTCTGTTTTTCTGTTGTTTTTTTAGGGAACCAGTGATGTATTACAGAAATATATTTTTTTTTGAGAGAGAATATAGTCTTTTTTTAATTTATTTTTTTTCAATAAAATTTGATAAAAGATATGATACAAGAATTAGGTTTTTATTTTTTTAAATCCACTTGTTTAAATTAACTTCCCTCGTTGAACTTGTATTTAATATGGTCACCACTCCTATTGAATATTTTTCCCGAATTCTGAAATGTTCCACCACTAGCATTTGTTTTAAGATAAAATGACAATAAATAGGATGACATTGAGGTTGTGTGCGCTTTTCCGGTCCTTCAGAGCGTGTACAAGTGCGACTTCCTCAACCTCCAGCTCCAGCGGCCCCTCCAGCTGACGAGGGACTCCGTGGAGGCCTTCCTCCGCCACCTGCACAACCCCATTGACGCCCTGCCGGGAGAGCTCTTCCACGTGGTAGTCTTCTCCCTGCTCTTGTCCTACTTCCCGTCACCCTACCAGCGCTGGATCTGCTGCAAGAAGGCCCACGAGCTGCTGGATCTGCACGGCCTGCTACTCATCATCACGCCCGACTCCTCGCATCAAAACCGCCACGCCCTCATGATGCGCAGCTGGCGCGTGGCGGTGGAGTCGCTGGGCTTCAAGCGCTACAAGTACGTCAAGTACTCCCACATGCACCTCATCGCCTTCCGCAAGGTGTCGCTGGCCACCACTAGCGACCTTGTGTCGCGCAACTACCCTGAGATGCTCTACATCCCTCAGGACTTCCACACCAGCGAGGAGGATGAGTCCGGCGAGGCACAGGCTCGCTCCGACTTCGAGGACGACCAGCTGGCTTGGGCCTTCGCCGAGCTTCCCGACGCCTATGACTCGGATTCCGGGGAGAGCCAGAGCGGCTCGGTGCCTGGCTTCCAGGAGCTGGAGGACCCCATCCTGCTCCAGACCTAGCCTACCCCCCTCTCCTCTCTAACGTCAACTGCTGCGCTGCCAAACGTAAACCTGCTGCATTCCCCTCGCCCTCCCACTCCTCCAAACCATACGGTTTGCACAGTGTGAAAGAGAGATGTTTACATATTATTTTCTCATAACACTCTCTCTCTACATATATTTTGATAAATAGATACTTTTTCTAAGAGTTGGAAAGTGAGCGCCCCTAAAATAGCAACGCTTTCCTGCTTCTTGACGTCCACCATTGTCCCCCGGTGTGTCTGCGTGCCGAACAAGAGCTTATGTGCGTCGGGCCGCTCGCTAACAAAAATCCCCCAAAAACCAAACGACGACCTGAGCAGCGTGACGATTGATGATTGTGTTGAAGAGACTGAACAAGTGGACTCTGGTGGGCTGGCTTGAAAAAGTTAGAAGCACTCCTTTCAAAGACATTGGTGTTGTTCAGTGTTGCGTTGTTTTTAACTCCTTAATGATTTATGCATCCTTAACAGCAATGTGGTATTTGTAGCATACTAGGACCATCTAACTGGAGTATTCTTCTAATGTGACTTAGGTGTGTTTCTTATAGTGTCACAAGGTACTAATGTTCAAAGTAGTATTTTTATTTTATTTTTTTCATAAGTCCCCGATATTGGTTATTCTTGTATAACAACACTTTTTTGTTTGTTTTCAAGCAGAGAAATGATACAAGTGTGTCGCTGCCAAACAGACTTGTTGGTAGCAGTAACTTTGATATCACGCATCCTTGTATTTAAAGCAGGGGTGGGCAACCGACGACCCGTGGGCCAGATACTGCCCGCAAGAGAGTTTGATCCGGCCAGCCATGTGATTTTTCAAAACCGAATAAAAGCACATTTAATTCGTAAATGGTCATGATGTAACTATGGAACAAATGTATCAGCAAAAAGGTTGCCCACCCTTGTTGTAAAACTGCTCCTTAAGACTGAGAATTCACCTTAACTGAAAATCTTTGCACTAGTTAAACCTCTGAAACAAGCGTGAGGCAATTTTTTATTATTATTTTTAATCTTATTAAAGCAATAGGTGCTGCTGAAGTTTTTAAGCGACTAGCGGACGTCGGCGTTTGTGCGTATGAATGACGGCGTCCTGGCACTTTATCTCTCACTGATCCCAAAGGGCGTTCCAAATTGACCTATTTTCTTACGATGACCAGCAAGATGAGAAAGTGGCACGTCCGAAGGTGCCTTCGCAGAGACCATTTCCTCCCCCTTAACTCATTCACTGCCAGCCTTCCCCGTTAACGTGGATATTTGACTTCTAAAGCAGTCAATGGCAGTGAATGTGTTAAAGATGTCACACGTCGACAGCACACAACGGTTTTTCTTGTCATATTGAGGGTTAACGGAAATCCTTTCCTGTGCCTGTAATGCATGTTCATATCGCTCAGTCAGTGGTTGTGTTATGGAGTGGTGCAGTAGTCTTCCAGTGTTTTCCTGAGACTCATTTGCATGGTTTATCATCAAACATTCTCAACAGTTGCAGAACAACGTGTGCTTCTTGTATGGTTGTGTTTTTTATAAACATAAATGGAAGGTGTCTGTGTGGTTTTTTTCGCCATCAATTTTTAACCAATTTGTTGTACTATCTTGTAACATTTTACGCCATCCAAGCTAAAGCTATTCAGTAATAGTAATTCACGCATTCATGTAAAAAGTTGATATAACTGAATCAGTACACTTCTCAATGCAATTTACGTGTATTTTCAAAAGTACTACTCCGTTACCCTAGCTGAAATTAAGTATACTCCCAAGGGTATACGGGCTGTGATTGCAGGTTTTAACATTTACTTTTCGTTTACCATCCTTTGGACCTTACATACTTGCGTAGGATTTGTATATTACATTTTCAAAACGTCAATTTACGGCAATTTTAGTGTTTCCTGAAAAATGCGGTCTGTGGAGAGACTCTTTTGGGGCTTCGCGGCCGCCGTAACCGACACCTAGCCATCAATCATGGCGTTCTGAAAACTTCACGCGTCGAAACTTGCTGAACTGAAATGCCCTTCACTCTCTGGCACCAGGTTCGCCTCTTTCCGCATCTTTTCAAAGCAAGTAACTCTGCGGGTATCCAACTCGGTATGGAAAATGACACTTTTGTACCTTAACGACGAGCTTTGTTATGCGCGCTAACGTCAGCTCGGCTAACAACTTTCGCCAAGTTAGCAACGCAGCTCAACTTTTTGTCTTTTTTTTTTTTTTTTTTGCGACGTCAATGTCAAATGTAGCGAAACGCCGTCTTAAATCACCGGCGTGTCTGTTTTGAGTGTGTTCAAAATCAGTTCGGGGCGAGAATGTGGCGTTTTCTGCGGTACTGCGTCAGCCACAGCCTCCGAGCGGCGACGATCCGACTCGAGGGGGTCAACGGGGAGGGCGGCCTGTGGTCGTCGGTCCGCTGCCTGGGCTACCTGTCCGGCCTCAACCTGATGGTGGCGCTGTGCCTGGGCCTCTTTGTCCGCTGGGAGAAGACAGCCAATTCTACTCTGCTGGTCATCTTCATCTTGGCTTTGCTCGTCCTGGTTTTAGCCGGCGTGCTGTACTGCTACTTGGGCACAGAGCGGCTTAGCCTCAGCCTTTTGCACCTTTGGTTCGGCTTCCTGTTCGGTCTGTTGTGCTTCGTCAGCAGCCCCGAACTGGGAGGCATTGTCAAGGAGCAGGTGGCCAACGGGCTGCTGCTGTCCAGCGTGACCCTGAGGACGCTGTGGGCGCTGCTGGAGAGGATGCTGGGCTACGCCAGGCACCGGCCCGCTTTCCTGACCTCGGCCGAGCGGCTTCAACTGGTGGGTTTCGCCGCCGCCAGCACGGTGCTGGTCCTGCAGAAAACCCTGAGCGTCACGATGCTGGCCGTCGCCCTCGGCGCCGTGGTGATGGCCCTGAGGATGAAGGCGCTGCTGGCGCTGTCCAACTTGGTTTGCTTCGCCCCCATCGCCGGGAAAGTCGTCCTTCACCTCAGAGTTCATACCAACCCATTCGCCTTGGGCTGCTTCTTCGGTCTGCTGGTGTGCGACCCGCTCCTCGACGTGTACTTTAGCGGCCTCTCCGTGACAGAGCGCTGGCAGCCCTTCCTGCACCAGCGGGGCTTGTGGCGCCGCCTCTCCCTGCTGCCCCTGCTGCTTCTAGAGGTTACCTTCCTGGTCCTGGCAGCGCAGGTGCTGGGTCACTTGTACCCCTGGCACCTAACCCTCCTGGCGTTTGCGGTGTGCGCAGTCTTCTGGGCCATCTGCCACTTGGTGTTCTTCATTAGTCTGTGGGGCTTTCACAGTAAGCTAAGCAACTGCCAGAGGGTTTACCTGAGTCAGGGTTGCGGGGCCATCGGGCTGGATAAGATCATGGCCTCCAAAGGCATGAGACACTTTTGCCTCATCTCTGAGCGCCTGCTTCGTTTCACGCTGTTGTCCACCATCGCTGTTGCTGCTCTATGCTGGCAGGTAAGCGACACCGTTGTGCATTTTTACTAACTGAGCCTTCATTGGATACTTAATCCACCTTGTTATTCCATTAGAATCATGTCACCATTATACAAACCATAATACAGCACAAAAATGCAATGTATCATTGTAGGGCTGCGATGATTAATCGAATAACTCGAAATAGGATTCATCCTATTTTTAAATATTTTTTTTCTTATATGGTATTTCTGTTTTATAGTCTTTTTTGTAGTCTTTTAGAATCCAGTGATTCTTTGTATTGTTTTTTTTTTGCAAACGTTCAATAAAAACAAAACAAAAAAATGTAAAAGTCAAAGGCAAATCTTTGGCTCAAGCTTTAAATGATCATTGTTCAACACCAAGTAATGTTACTTGCAGTTGCACGCCTTACTCCATGAAGAAAAACTGGCACGATGGTGGCAAGCCAGGAGGAAAGAGGCTTTAAATAAACAGAGAATGTTCAACGTTTAGGATCATTTTACACACAATTTACGCCAAGTCACTCCACACGCAGAGAGTTAACAGCCAGCCAACTCTCATTCACTTACACCCCCGTCACTTATCAGGCCAGGCCTCCAAAGTCACAGATACTACAGTAGAATGTGAAAATGGCAACCCCAAGTATGCAAAAATAATACCTGCACCTCACATGCACGTTATATTTTATTCAGCAAAATAAATTTTTATCCAATTAATCGATGGGCGGCGGCACGGTGGCCGACTGGTTAGAGCGTCAGCCTCACAGTTCTGAGGTGCGGGGTTCAATCCCCGTCCCCGCCTGTGGTGAGTTTGCATGTTCTCCCCGTGCCTGCGTGGGTTTTCTCCGGGCACTCCGGTTTCCTCCCACATCCCAAAAACATGCATTAATTGGAGACTCTAAATTGCCCGTAGGCATGACTGTGAGTGCGAATGGTTGTTTGTTTCTATGTGCCCTGCGATTGGCTGGCAACCAGTTCAGGGTGTACCCCGCCTCCTGCCCGATGACAGCTGGGATAGGCTCCAGCACGCCCGCGACCCTAGTGAGGAGAAGCGGCTCAGAAAATGGATGGATGGATAATCGATGGGATAGTTTGTAGAATACTCAATTCTAAATAATATTCAATAGCTGCAGCCCTAGTGTAAATTAATACAATTTCATGGAACAAATTTCAAAAATGTAAGTTGTAAATGTAGGTCAAATCTAATGACAACAAGCGGCTGTAGAAAATGAAGGGTTATTTAAAAATAAAACTACTCACCTTCACTTCAAAGGGTGCCACTTAACACGAGCAAAAGGTGTTTGCATTACTGATTGTGTTGGCTGTTAAAAAAAAAAAAAAAAGCAACCAACCACTCCTTTAGATTGCTTACTTTCCTGAGGTCTCGCATTTACTGATGTCAGTGCACATTTAAGTTTTGTATGACTTTTGAGGCATGTTGTTTAGACATTTATGATTGAACTCCAACTTGTTAAGGTTCCACTGTATGAATATTTGTTTTTTAATCAAAAGGCTGACGACAATCACACGGTTCTACTGCCTCAGACATGACCCTGCCATTTTGTATCAACTAAAGTCCCAAATGTGGTTCGGTACATTTGGCTGAGGCGTGTGTCCGTTGCGTGCAGGTGTCCAGCAGCATCTTCTTGAGCGCCTTCCTGCTGGTTCTTCCTCTGGAGTCCATCTTCCATGGCCTGTTCCACGAGCTGGGCAGCAGCCTGGGGGGAACGTGTGTGGGCTATGCCGTGGTCATCCCCACCAACTACTGCAGGTACGCCACAACATGCGTATCAAGTACTGCATTGCATCCCGAGGTCCTGAAACTTTTTATCACCTAAAAAAAAAAAAAAATCTTAGCTGTGTAAATATCACTATTATGACCAACTTTATTAGCGTGGTAGACCTTAAAGTTCATCAAAAACAAGATGAAAATTTTATTCCTGCAGTATTCCTAATATTAGAGGTACATCTTAATAAATTAGAATATGATAAAAAGTCAATTTATTTTAGTACTCTTGCATTATATAGATTCATTAAACACTTGGGAAAATACTTTTCAGAAGGCAAATTCCTGCCTAATCATGTTCACTGTTTGTTACAGCACGTCCTAGCTTCTAGAGATGGCGAATTTGGGGTTTTCGTTGCTGTAAGCTATAATCGTCAAAAATATATACATATTGAAAAAAAATCATGACATATTTAACTCTGAATGTGTGCAGTGCATCTATAATGAGTTTTACTTTTTGAATTGAAGTACTTAACTTAAGCTTTTGACACTATTCAAATTCATTGAGATGGACCTGTATTGTGAGCCACTTTTACATCATTAACACCATGCTTGAATATCCATCCATCCATCCATTTTTCTACCGCTTATCCGAGGTCGGGTCGCGGGGGCAGTATCTTTAGCAGGGACGCCCAGACTTCCCTCTCCCCAGCCACTTCCTCCAGCTCTTCCGAGGGGATCCCGAGGCGTTCCCAGGCCAGCTGAGAGACATAGTCTCTCCAGCGTGTCCGGGATCTCCTCCCGGTGGGACGTGCCCGGAACACCTCACCAGGGAGGCGTCCGAATCAGATGCCCCAGCCACCTCATCTGGCTCCTCTCGATGTGGAGGAGCAGGGGCTCTACTCTGAGCCCATCCCGGATGACCGAGCTTCTCACCCTATCTCTAAGGGAGAGCCCGGACACCCTGCGGAGGAAACTCATTTCGGCCGCTTGTATCCGGGATCTTGTTCTTTCGGTCACGACCCACAACTCATGACCATAGGTGAGGGTAGGAACGTAGATCGACCGGTAAATCGAGAGCTTCGCCTTTCGGCTTAGCTCCTTCTTTACCACAACGGACCCATACAAAGTCCGCATCACTGCAGACGCTGCACCAATCCGCCTGTCGATCTCCCGTTCCATTCTTACCTCACTCGTGAACAAGAACCCAAGATACTTGAACTCCTCCACTTGGGGCAGGATCTCATCCCCGACCCGGAGAGGGCACGCCACCCTTTTCCGACTGAGGACCTGGGTCTCAGATTTGGAGGTGTTGATTCTCATCCCAGCCGCTTCACACTCGGCTGCGAACCGCTCCAGTGAGAATTGGAGATCACGGCTTGATGATGCGAACAGAACCACATCATCTGCAAAAAGCAGAGATGCAATTCTGAGGCCACCAAACCAGACCCCCTCTACGCCTCGGCTGCGTCTAGAAATTCTGTCCATAAAAGTTATGAACAGAATCGGTGACAAAGGGCAGCCTTGGTGGAGTCCAACCCTCACCGGAAACGAGTCCGACTTACTGCCGGCAATGTGGACCAAGCTCTGACACCGGTCGTACAGTGACCGAACTGCCCGTATCAGGGGGTTCGGTACCCCATACTCCCGAAGCCCCCCCCCACCCCCCAGGACTCCCCAAGCGACACGGTCGAACGCCTTCTCCAAGTCCACAAAACACATGTAGACTCTGCTTCCTCATGGGAAGGTGTGTCGGTGGAGTTGAGGAGGTCTTCGAAGTATCCTCCCCAGCGTCAGCAGCGCCCCATCCCCACTATACACAGTGTTCGTGGTGCACTGCTTTCCCCTGCTGAGACGCCGGATGGTGGACCAGAATTTCCTCGAAGCCGTTCGGAAGTCTTTTTCCATGGCCTCACCGAACTCCTCTCATACCCGAGTTGTTGCTTCAGCGACCACCAAAGCTGCATTCCGCTTGGCCAGCCAGTACTCATCAGCTGCCTCAGGAGCGCCACAGGCCAAAAAGGCCCGATAGGACTCCTTCTTCAGCTTGACGGCATCCCTCACCGTTGGTGTCCACCAACGGGTTCGGGGATTTCCGCCACGACAGGCACCGACCACCTTATGGCCACAGCTCTGGTCGGCAGCCTCGGCAATAGAGGCGCGGAACATGGTCCACTCGGACTCAATGTCCCCCGCCTCCCCCGAGACGTGGGTGAAGTTCTGCCGGAGGTGGGAGTTAAAACTCCTTATGGCAGGGGATTCTGCCAGACGTTCCCAGCAAACCCTCACAATACGTTTGGGCCTGGCAGGTCGGACCTGCATCTTCCCCCACCATCGGAGCCAACTCACCACCAGGTGGTGATCAGTTGACAGCTCCGCCCCTCTCTTCACCCGAGTGTCCAAGACATGCGGCCGCAACTCCGATGACACGACCACAAAGTCGATCGTCAAACTGCGACCTTGGGTGTCCTGGTGCCAAGTGCACGTGTGGACACCCTTATGCATGGTGTTTGTTATGGACAATCAGTGATGAGCACAGAAGTCCAATAACAGAACACCGCTCGAGTTCTGATTGGGGGGGCCGTTCCTCCCAATCCCTGCCATAGAGGTGACATTCCACTTACCTAGAGCCACCTTCTGTAGCCGGGGATCAGATCGCCAAGGTCCCTGCCTTCGCCCACCGCCCAGCTCACACTGCACCCGACCCCTATGGCCCCTCCCACAGGTGGTGAGCCCATGGGAAGGGGGACCCACGTTGACATTGGGGAGGTAGGATTTCTTCATTCTGTCAGTGGAGCAGGACAGTAAAATCAGCCTGTCAGTGGAGCTGCGCCTCTGCCTGGAGATGGTGCTGTGCGGTTGATGCCACATGGGTCAGGCTGTCCAACTCCGTTCCCACAATGGATCCTGCCTTGCTCCTCAGTTCATCATCAATATTTGTAAACCAAGAAACAATTTATATTTAAATGGTAAATGGACTGCACATATATAGTGGTTTGTCTCCACTATCACAGTGCCCAAAGCGCTTTACAAAGCCTCACATTCACCCATTTACACACACCAATGGGCACCTGCTGCCATGCAAGGCGCTGCCGGGCCCACTGTGGGAAAATTAGGGTTCAGTGTCTTGCCCAAGGACACTTCGACATGTGGACAGTCGGAGCCGGGATTCGAACCAGTGACCCTTCGGTCACGGGACGACCCGCTCTACCGACTGATCCGCAGCCGCCCAAACAGCCTAAACACAAATGCGTAAACACAAACAGTGTAGCAACACGTACAATATAACAATACTTACAGGCATATATTCTTTATCCTCTGCGTAAAACGACATATATTACTGCAGCTTAGTTGCAACAGCCGTCTGTGTTTCATCATCAAAGCTACGTGTAGTAAACCTATGTATTTATAATACCGGCTGCGTGTGCTTGTTCCAGTCCCGACGGGCAGCCCGTGTTGCTGCCCCCCGACCAGGTGCAAAAGCTCAACCTGCGCTCCACGGCCATGCTGAGCAACATCCAGCGCTTCTTGGCCCAGCACCTCATCGAGACGTTCGGCTGCGACTACTCCACAGGCGGCGTCACGCTGGAGGCGTTGCAGGCCAAGCTCAAGTCCTTCATGGAGCTGCGCACCGCAGACGGGCCGCGACACGACACCTACGTGCTCTTCTACAGCGGACACACACACCGCACAGGGGAGTGGGCACTGGCAGGTGGGTCGCTATTACATGCTCAAGCATTCTCATTGTAAACATGTCATTTGACCAAGGCAAAGCAATTGAGAAAGCAGGGGAAAAGGCTTGAATGATGATTTTAGCCGACTTCTCTACTTCTGTAATTTGAATGTGTGACGTGTCAAGCGAGATGATGTTAACGTGAAGTAAATTCCTTCAACGCGAGACAGAATTACGGCCGTAATTTACATTTCAGAAAGGTAAGTTTATTAAAAAATTGTGATGGAAAGATATGGTTAACATGTTTTTTTTGCGGGGCTAGCTAACTAATTCACGCAGAGGTTCCTCTGGATTAATTTGTGTTTTTTAAACCAATTAAAGTTTTTGTCATTGTTTTCAGTTCAAGTCAGCGGTAGTCACTTTTCTGCCACCTGGAAATATCCTGGCACCATTGGTGGAAAGTAACAAAGTACAAATACATTGTTATGGTACTTAGTCCCCCCCCCCCCACATTTAAAACCAGATAGCTGTACTTTCTACTCCTGACTTTTTCCCAACAGGTTTATTACTCTTTTTTCAACCTCAGCAGATGACATGTTGTGAAAAAAGATATAAATAGAGAAAAGTCAGCCAAGGTTGATATCTTCTTTGATTGAGATCTTGGGGTTTTATAATGCAGAACATTAATTATAATCTCGTTACTGAGATGACACAACAGATTAGAAAAAGGAAGGCATTGCCAATCCATGGTTTTATTTAAGAGAAATGTTTGACGTTGTCGGCTACAAGAATGATTGGTGGCGAATGTGTTGAATCTTGTATCAATCTCAAAGCCACCAGCTTCTGCTGTTCAACAACATGTTTTGTTTTTTGTTAACTATTATCATCTTTCAGATTTGTGTTGTTTTGCTCATGTAGGTAAGACTTATCAATTGAGTCCTGATTATCCTGTCGGAATTTCATTGCAGCAAAGCTGTATCCAGTGATTTGCTAAGTTATCAAAATGCTGTAGGTATAGTATCTTTTGTGTGCGTGTGTGTGTGTGTGTGTGTGTGTGTGTGTATATAATTGACTGGAAAACATTACTTATGTACATGTTAGTCTGTACATTTTTTTACTTTTAAGAACAAGAGTTCAATCAGTACTTGTACCTTTACCAGTCTTGTTTACAAAACGATCTATACTCCGACTTCAGTACAGAATGTGAGTACTTTGCCACCTCTGCCTGGTACCTGTTTAAAACATTGTGAAATTGTCTTTATTGCAGAATTTTTCCTATCGCAAGTGTGTCTGGAATGTAATTCCTGTGATAAGTGGGGATTATTGTATTTGAATAGTTTAAAAAAGCGAATCTCAAAGTTTTTACAACAATTATCACCTCAACAAATACTTAGCTCTCCAAGTAGTCTCTGGCTACCTCCCACATTCCAAAAACATCCATGTTAAGCTCATTGAAAAGGCTAAATTGTCCCTAGGTAGGAATGTGAGTGTCGATAGTTTGTCTATATGTGCCCTGCGATTGCCTGGCTGGCTCGCCAAAAGTCAGCTGGGATAGGCTCCATCTGACACATAAAATTGTATCTAAATAAATGTTTGTTTAAAAACTAACTGTTCTTAAATATTAAATGCAAATCTATAGAGCTTCCAAGTTAAATACAACTGAAGTGTATTTAGGCAGTGTTGTACTGTGTCCTTTAAAGGGGGAGACACGCTGGGTCTGGATCAACTGTTGGACTGGTGGCGGGAGAAGAACGGTGCCTTCCGCTCCCGCCTCATCCTGGTGCTGGACTGCGACCACTCGCTGCCCACGGTGAAGGCGGCGCGGCAGGTGGAGGGCATTTACGTGGCCGTGCAGGGCGGTGGCGAGCAGCAGCAGCGGGGCGACTTCCTGTCGCACTGGGTGGCGTACAACTGCGACGGGGATGGCGGCGTCCCGTGGTCACTTAGGGCCGGGGCTCCGACAGCCATCTACGGCGTGTCCCGCCGCTGGAGCGACTATACGCTGCACCTGTCCACCAGCAGCGACCTCACCGACCACTGGAGGGCGTACTTCCCCCGCGTGGCCTACCCAGTGGTGCGTTCGGCGCTGTGGTGCGGCGGCCTCAGCCTGCTGTGGCCGTGCAGCGCCTGCCTCAGGTGCCTCAAGAGGGTCAAACTCAACTGGTTTCCTCCCGCCGTACTGGACACGGAACAAGGCTTCAAACTGGTCCGATCTTAGACGGGAAATCTAGTAAAGGCTGTTTCGTTACGCTGGCAGCTCATCTTCTTACGAACTTGCAGCCATTTTGTTACTGACTAAAAAAAACAACAACTGTGCCAACTGTTGCGTTTCCAAGATTTCTATCCATTCTTTTTCTGTAGAGCCTATCTCAGCTAACTTTGGACGAGAAGTGGGGTAACCCCAGGATTGGTCGCCAGTCAATCACAGGGCGCATATAGACAAACATGCATTCACATTCACAGTGGTGTGAAAAAGTGTTTGCCTCTTCCTGATTTCTCTTTTTTTGAATGTCACAAATGTTTCCCATCGAACAAATTTCATTAGTCAAAGACAACACAAGTAAATGCAAAATGCCTTTTTTTCAAATTGTTTTTTTTATTAAAGGAGGGAAAAAAAACAAGCGCAACCACTCCAAACCTACATGGCCCTGTGTGAAAAAGTGATTGTCGTCACCCCCCCGCCCGCTCATTAATACATAACTGTGGTTTATCATACCTGACTTCAATTTTGCTAGCCACAACCAGGCCTGATACTGCCACACCTGTTCTCAATCAAGAAATCACTTAAATTGTCCTTAAATATGAATGTGAGCGTGAATATTTGTTTGTCTGTATTTGTTCTCCCATTGGCTGGCCATCAGTCCAGGGTGTATCCCACCTTTTGCTGAAAGCCAGCTGGGATGGGCCCCAACGCACACTTGAACCTGATGAAAATAGATGGCTTACTAGTGGTACTGGTTTGCACTTGTTCTTTTACATTTACAGTGTTTAACAAATGTTTGAGACCAGAAGATACCATCAAGCATCGTGAAATGCTTTAATGCAAACTCTTTCAATTTCAGTGAGCAGATGGATTTCAAACTGAATTCACCTTTTGTTTTGTGCCTCAACCTATGAAACCAAAGTTTCTATCCTTGACTTCCGGTAGATAACTTAATTTTGATATCGAGAAATATGCTTTTTTAAAATTATTAAAATGAAAAGAATAGATTTTTGTATTAAAAATATCAATTAGCGGATTTTCTTTGGTGCTGGTCGAATAAATGTTAAGCACTGTATGTCCTGGTCTGTATTATAAAATAATTACCAATGTGCCTTTTTCTTCTCACTCTGATGTCACCAAAGTGTTGCTATTTATCACACTTAAGCCAAAGGGCTTCATCTCCAAAGCAGTGACCTCAGATCAGCCTTTTAAAAACAACTTTCAGAATATTTTTGATTTTCCTTTTTTCCACTTTTCTATGCATACACTTGATTCAATGACTTTCACTGTATTTTGAAAGCAAAAGGTTTTTACAGTAGTGAAAGAGGAGTTCAATTATGCACAGAAGCTTTACTTGGAAACTTGTGCATTATTTATGCTATTATTCTCATGTCCGAATGCTTTCACAACTCGATTAATAAAATGTAAAATTAAAAGAAAAAAAGACAAAAAATAACTGTTGCAACGCAGGGCCTTGTGTGGTGATGTCATCAAGTGACTTGTACATTTTAAAATTGTGTTTTACTGTTTTTTTCCCTAAAAACTGGTTGATTCTAATGCATTTTAAAACTATATTTGCAGTAATTTAATTTGTTCCTTTATATACTGCAAATAAGGAAAATATTTTTTAATCATACATTAAAATACTGTAGAATTGGTAAATTATGATCAATAATCGTTTTATTAAAATTTATTTTTATTTGTTGGACTTAACTATTTATCTCCTGAAATGGATTAAAATTATTTTCCAATAATAAAACTACAATAATTTTATACATTTAATATATTTCCACAAGATGGCGCTGTCACTGCCAACGGTGGTGTTATCGACACAAAAGAAGTTGCACACAAACAGTCTGTCATCAAGGTATTGCTTTTATTGACATACAAAATAAAATAGTCGTCCAGCTATGAGGTGGTGTATATTTCTTTTTATATAGAAAACAATTTGCTGGTACAGCAGCATCTCAGGTTATTTATGACCTTGGACCAGGATACCAATGGAGACAAACCAAAGCAGAAATGACTTTTAACTTGTTTGGGTTTTTATATATGGATTTTTTTTTTTTTTTATATACAACTTTTATGTCTTAAATAAATCCAAACTAACAACTGAACAGAAAGTACTGAAATGAATAATTTATTTTAAAAAAACGTATTGCAAGTTCTGTGGTTGAGTGGAAAAAAAACAACCATGTAGAACTAAGACAACTATGGAATGTAATCACAAATAAAAATGAGTTAAATAAGGTGCAAAAATGATTTTGTGTTTTAAAAGTCCAAATGTGTTTTATGGCTTCAGCAACAAAAGATCTCCAAGCTTTTGGTCTTTAAACAGATCAGATAATGAATTGTTCATTCAAGTAACAGGACACCTTTGTGATCAAGTTGAGCACTTGAGAAGCACATTCCACCCTGCCTAACATTAAACTCGGCAACAAAAAAAAACCTCAGGACACCTGTTAGAAAAGCAAAAGCCTCCCCTAATGCTCCTAATTTATAATGAGCATTTCCATTTCTTTATCAACTTAGCATGGCCCTCAGAAACCTTCAGAAAATTGAAACAACCCCTGATGGAAAAAGTTCATAATAATAAATAAGAATAATAAAAAAAATCATATTTCTTTGTTTTTGTTTTAAGTTTAAAGCAAGCTTCCACAACTGCTGAACAGAGTGTGATTGTCACGATGATACTTAACCACTATACAATCTAGTGTTGGAAATGTATATTGGCCCTAAAAGACGCAATACAAACTAGCCTTACATTTAACAATATCAGTAGTTACTGCTGAGAATACACTCTTTTATTTATTTTTTTAAACTTAACTTTTTTCTTGTTTTAGTCCAGCCTGACGAGTTTTTGGATGAAGAACCTGAACTGGGATTGAAGGACTTTTGAGTGTTGTGAACAGAGTTGGAGTGTTACTTTATACCAGTGATTCCCAACATTATGACGTCACAGAATATAATCAAATTTCACATAATTTTTCATTTTAGAACTACAAATAATGTTTTGTTCACCTATGCATGCCAGTCAGAGGCAGAACAAAAACTCTTCCACGAGGGGGGGGAGAAGGTCCACAAACTGTATGCACCCATTGCCGTTCATATAACAGAAGGGCACGCACACAATGCAGAAGTAAATTGAGACGAGACCATCATTGTTTCAGTGGATATACTTTTTATGAAAGTTTTGTTCAGTGGTGTGTCATGAAATTTTCCGAATGTAAAACGAGCCACTTAGAACTAGAATGGGCTAACTTCTGTCATATTTTTTTTTCCTTAGTTTTATGAGCTGGTGAGAAATAGTGGTCTTACGCCCGCCTTGAGTCTATTAATGGAAAATTAGCAATAAAGAACCATAGTGAGCTTACTCCTGTCACAAGATTTTTTCTAGTGAAACAGAGCCACTAAGGACTATACTGGTTTAACTCCTGTTGCAAGATTTTTCTTATGTAGCGGGAGCCCACTGAGGACTACAGTGGGTTAACTCCCGCCAAGATTTTTCTAATGGTACTTGAGCCCACTGAGGACTGCAGTGGGTTAACTACTGTCGCAAGATTTCTCTAATGTAATGCGTGCCCACTGAGGACTACAGTGGTTTAAGTCCTGTCAAGATTTTTCTAATGTAACGTGAGCCCACTGAGGACTACAGTGGGTTAACTCCTGTCACAAGTTTGTTTCCCTTGTTTAAACTGAGCCACTGAGAACTAGTGGTTTTACCATTTTTTTTGTCATTTTGAAAGAGTGATTTTTAAGTTTTGTGGGCTCCACCCAACAGCTGTTATTTAGCGTAACAGTGGTCCAAGTACAAACATCCGTCAAATCTATCAATATTTAATGAGACGAGAAATAACATTCACTTACTACTAATGTGTCGATTCACTGACACCCAAGCGAAAATAAAGACATGTAGACACTCCGTTGTTGCACTCGTGTCTACATGTTAAAAGTGGAACTAAACCTAGATTCAGACCAGTATTCATCTGAAAGATGCCTTTTCTCAATTCATTTCTGCACTTAACTTGGGGGGTCAAAAATTTAGTCAGGCCGCTCTTGTGGCTCAAATGCACCATTTACAAAAAGGTGGGGGATATTTGGATTTAGATTTTTTTTTTCTTTTTTACAGGTGAACTTAATTTGCCCTCTAAAGTTTTTAATGAACAAGTCCAACTGTTCAATGTTTCCGTACTTTTTGCATAATTTGCTGTCCTCTAACAAGGACCTAAATAGCAAAATTCATAAACGGGTGCTTTATTTTTTTGTAATTTCCCAGGACGTCCACTTTTATGCCCGTGCCTCTTTCAGTCTCTCCATTCAGCTCCGTGTTAGAGAACACAATCTATGTGCCCTGGCTCCAAAAATGTTGGGTGTGTTACTGTGGCTTGCTACGGACGCCAATGTAAAAGCATAGTGATGGACACAAACATGTTCTAGACACGACACGTGTGCGTTCCTGACTTTCATTCGCGGTCCGTTTAGTTCCATTGATAGCGCTTAGCACGGTTTGTAGCACTGTGGTTCGGAGTGATGCATTGTGGGACCTGGTGACCGTCTAATGTTTGGTCTCTTTTTCCTCCATCTTCATCAAGTCAACGTCCCAAAATGTTGCGTATAAATAACAAAAGTTCCACGTATGACTCAGCAATGGGCTTAAAATACAACAAAAAACCCTAGCCTCCAATCGAAATGGCCACCACGCTTTTCCCCCGGAAAAGGCAGCCGCGTCAGTCTTCGTGTCACAGTTGATTTCGTCTTCTCTCGCCCTCACTCAGCACTTCCTGTGGCGCAGGACGTCAGAGCTGTCGTTGAGTTTGCTGCGGCCCGAAGGGGCGCCGTTGCCCAGGGGTCGCTCGCGGTCGATGGGGTCCTCCTGCTTGCGGCGCCGCGTCTCCTTGTAGCGGAGGGTGATGTCACTAGCGCACACCGAAAGGGAGCAGGTTAGAGGTGGCCAAAGTGCAGCCCACGAGTAACATGCTGCACGCTTTGTTCGTCAATCGGGTCCCCAAAGCACATGATCAAGAGTGCTGGAATATTTGTTACATTCATTTAGCCATTTGCGCACCTACAATTGCTTAGTTAATATGTATTGATTCATTCTTTTAATTAATTTATCTCATTCGATAATTTGTTTATTGATTTTGAACAGTTTTACAAATACTTTTTGAAAATGACTGCATTATTGGTCAGTAATATAAATATGGGGTAAATTTTAGCCTAAAATTGGTTAAATACAATTTTCTGA